>NW_026697574.1:0-104391 GCF_030435755.1 Ochotona princeps
TGGTAGAACATCCCACACAAATGAATGCTCCACATGCGGTTTCACATGCCACCAACTCCACATTCACAGGCAACTTCAGGGCCACAACCATTTTCAGATAGCCCTCAATGCAAAGGCTCTGGACACAAATATGGTGTGAGAGCTAATTCAATCAAGGAAACACTGCATGTTTGGTGAAGGGCATATTGAAGAAGGATCAGCCGAGTGGTTCTTGTGGGAGAACAACTGCATTTGGCTCACTAACTTCACACACCATCAGGCTTCCAAGCAGCTCTCAAGGAAACTCAGTTTTCACACTCTATGCTTAGTGCCTTTTGAGTGCATTATCTAGGAATGAACCTGGTAGAGCATCCCACACAAACGAATGCTCCACATGCGGGTTTCACATGCCACCAACTCCACATTCACAGGCAACTTCAGCGCCACAGCCATTTTCAGATAGCCCTCAATGCAAAGGCTCTAGACGCAAATATTGGTGTGAGAGCTAATTCAATCAAGGAAACACTGCATGTGGGTGAAGGGCATATTGAAGAAGGATCAGACGAGTGGTTCTTGTGGGAGAACAACTCCATTTGGCTCACTAACTTCACACACCATCAGGCTTCCAAGCAGCTCTCAAGGAAACTCAGTTTTCACACTCTATGCTTAGTGCCCTTTGAGTGCATTATCTAGGAATGAACCTGGTAGAACATCCACACAAACGAATGCTCCACATGCGGGTTTCACATGCCACCAACTCCACATTCACAGGCAACTTCAGCGCCACAGCCGTTTTCAGATAGCCCTCAATGCAAAGGCTCTAGACGCAAATATTGGTGTGAGAGCTAATTCAATCAAGGAAACACTGCATGTTGGTGAAGGCATATTGAAGAAGGATCAGCCGAGTGGTTCTTGTGGGAGAACAACTCCATTTGGCTCACTAACTTCACACACCATCAGGCTTCCAAGCATCTCTCAAGGAAACTCAGTTTTCACACTCTATGCTTAGTGCCCTTTGAGTGCCTAGGATGACATGAAGCTTGGTGAGCATCCCACACAAACGAATGCTCCACATGCGGGTTTCACATGCCACCAACTCCACATTCACAGGCAACTTCAGCGCCACAGCCGTTTTCAGATAGCCCTCAATGCAAAGGCTCTAGACGCAAATATTGGTGTGAGAGCTAATTCAATCAAGGAAACACTGCATGTTGGTGAAGGGCATATTGAAGAAGGATCAGCGAGTGGTTCTTGTGGGAGAACAACTCCATTTGGCTCACTAACTTCACACACCATCAGGCTTCCAAGCATCTCTCAAGGAAACTCAGTTTTCACACTCTATGCTTAGTGCCCTTTGAGTGCCTAGACTGAAATGAACCTGGTAGAGCATGCCACACAAACGAATGCTCCACATGTGGGTTTCACATGCCACCAACTCCACATTCACAGGCAACTTCAGCGCCACAGCCGTTTTCAGATAGCCCTCAATGCAAAGGCTCTAGACGCAAATATTGGTGTGAGAGCTAATTCAATCAAGGAAACACTGCATGTTGGTGAAGGGCATATTGAAGAAGGATCAGCCGAGTGGTTCTTGTGGGAGAACAACTCCATTTGCTCACTAACTTCACACACCATCAGGCTTCCAGCAGCTCTCAAGGAAACTCAGTTTTCACACTCTATGCTTAGTGCACTTTGAGTGCATTATCTAGGAATGAACCGCATTTGGAGCATCCCACACAAACGAATGCTCCACATGCGGGTTTCACATGCCACCAACTCCACATTCACAGGCAACTTCAGCGCCACAGCTGTTTTCAGATAGCCCTCAATGCAAAGGCTCTAGACGCAAATATTGGTGTGAGAGCTAATTCAATCAAGGAAACACTGCATGTTGGTGAAGGGCATATTGAAGAAGGATCAGCCGAGTGGTTCTTGTGGGAGAACAACTCCATTTGGCTCACTAACTTCACACACCATCAGGCTTCCAAGCAGCTCTCAAGGAAACTCAGTTTTCACACTCTATGCTTAGTGCCCTTTGAGTGCCTAGGACTGAAATGAAGCTTGGTGAGCATCCCACACAAACGAATGCCCCACATGCGGGTTTCACATGCCACCAACTCCACATTCACAGGCAACTTCAGCGCCACAGCCGTTTTCAGATAGCCCTCAATGCAAAGGCTCTAGACGCAAATATTGGTGTGAGAGCTAATTCAATCAAGGGGGGGAGTGGAGAAAAAACACTGCATGTTGGTGAAGGGCATATTGAAGAAGGATCAGCCGAGTGGTTCTTGTGGGAGAACAACTCCATTTGGCTCACTAACTTCACACACCATCAGGCTTCCAAGCAGCTCTCAAGGAAACTCAGTTTTCACACTCTATGCTTAGTGCCCTTTGAGTGCCTAGGACTGAAATGAACTGGTAGAGCATCCCACACAAACGAATGCTCCACATGCGGGTTCTCACATGCCACCAACTCCACATTCACAGGCAACTTCAGCGCCACAGCCGTTTTCAGATAGCCCTCAATGCAAAGGCTCTAGACGCAAATATTGGTGTGAGAGCTAATTCAATCAAGGAAACACTGCATGTGGGTGAAGGGCATATTGAAGAAGGATCAGCCGAGTGGTTCTTGTGGGAGAACAACTCCATTTGGCTCACTAACTTCACACACCATCAGGCTTCCAAGCAGCTCTCAAGGAAACTCAGTTTTCACACTCTATGCTTAGTGCCCTTTGAGTGCCTAGGACTGAAATGAACCTGGTAGAGCATCCCACACAAACGAATGCTCCACATGCGGGTTTCACATGCCACCAACTCCACATTCACAGGCAACTTCAGCGCCACAGCCGTTTTCAGATAGCCCTCAACGCAAATGCTCTAGACGCAAATATTGGTGTGAGAGCTAATTCAATCAAGGAAACACTGCATGTGGGTGAAGGGCATATTGAAGAAGGATCAGCCGAGTGGTTCTTGTGGGAGAACAACTCCATTTGGCTCACTAACTTCACACACCATCAGGCTTCCAAGCAGCTCTCAAGGAAACTCAGTTTTCACACTCTATGCTTAGTGCCCTTTGAGTGCATTATCTAGGAATGAACCTGGTAGAACATCCCACACAATCGAATGCCTCACATGTGGGTTTCACATGCCAGCAACTCCACATTCACAGGCAACTTCAGCGCCACAGCCGTTTTCAGATAGCCTCAATGCAAAGGCTCTAGACGCAAATATTGGTGTGAGAGCTAATTCAATCAAGGAAACACTGCATGTTGGTGAAGGGCATATTGAAGAAGGATCAGCCGAGTGGTTCTTGTGGGAGAACAACTCCATTTGGCTCACTAACTTCACACACCATCAGGCTTCCAAGCAGCTCTCAAGGAAACTCAGTTTTCACACTCTATGCTTAGTGCCCTTTGAGTGCCTAGGACTGAAATGAACCTGGTAGAGCATCCCACACAAACGAATGCTCCACATGCGGGTTTCACATGCCACCAACTCCACATTCACAGGCAACTTCAGCGCCACAGCCGTTTTCAGATAGCCTCAATGCAAAGGCTCTAGACGCAAATATGGTGTGAGAGCTAATTCAATCAAGGAAACACTGCATGTTGGTGAAGGGCATATTGAAGAAGGATCAGCCGAGTGGTTCTTGTGGGAGAACAACTCCATTTGGCTCACTAACTTCACACACCATCAGGCTTCCAAGCAGCTCTCAAGGAAACTCAGTTTTCACACTCTATGCTTAGTGCCCTTTGAGTGCCTAGGACTGAAATGAACCTGGTAGAGCATCCCACACAAACGAATGCTCCACATGTGGGTTTCACATGCCACCAACTCCACATTCACAGGCAACTTCAGCGCCACAGCCGTTTTCAGATAGCCCTCAATGCAAAGGCTCTAGACGCAAATATTGGTGTGAGAGCTAATTCAATCAAGGAAACACTGCATGTTGGTGAAGGGCATATTGAAGAAGGATCAGCCGAGTGGTTCTTGTGGGAGAACAACTCCATTTGGCTCACTAACTTCACACACCATCAGGCTTCCAAGCAGCTCTCAAGGAAACTCAGTTTTCACACTCTATGCTTAGTGCCTTTTGAGTGCATTATCTAGGAATGAACCTGGTAGAGCATCCCACACAAACGAATGCTCCACATGCGGGTTTCACATGCCACCAACTCCACATTCACAGGCAACTTCAGCGCCACAGCCGTTTTCAGATAGCCCTCAATGCAAAGGCTCTAGACGCAAATATTGGTGTGAGAGCTAATTCAATCAAGGAAACACTGCATGTGGGTGAAGGGCATATTGAAGAAGGATCAGCCGAGTGGTTCTTGTGGGAGAACAACTCCATTTGGCTCACTAACTTCACACACCATCAGGCTTCCAAGCAGCTCTCAAGGAAACTCAGTTTTCACACTCTATGCTTAGTGCCCTTTGAGTGCATTATCTAGGAATGAACCTGGTAGAACATCCACACAAACGAATGCTCCACATGCGGGTTTCACATGCCACCAACTCCACATTCACAGGCAACTTCAGCGCCACAGCCGTTTTCAGATAGCCCTCAATGCAAAGGCTCTAGACGCAAATATTGGTGTGAGAGCTAATTCAATCAAGGAAACACTGCATGTTGGTGAAGGCATATTGAAGAAGGATCAGCCGAGTGGTTCTTGTGGGAGAACAACTCCATTTGGCTCACTAACTTCACACACCATCAGGCTTCCAAGCAGCTCTCAAGGAAACTCAGTTTTCACACTCTATGCTTAGTGCCCTTTGAGTGCCTAGGACTGAAATGAACCTGGTAGAGCATCCACACAAACGAATGCTCCACATGCGGGTTTCACATGCCACCAACTCCACATTCACAGGCAACTTCAGCGCCACAGCCGTTTTCAGATAGCCCTCAACGCAAAGGCTCTAGACGCAAATATTGGTGTGAGAGCTAATTCAATCAAGGAAACACTGCATGTTGGTGAAGGGCATATTGAAGAAGGATCAGCCGAGTGGTTCTTGTGGGAGAACAACTCCATTTGGCTCACTAACTTCACACACCATCAGGCTTCCAAGCAGCTCTCAAGGAAACTCAGTTTTCACACTCTATGCTTAGTGCCCTTTGAGTGCATTATCTAGGAATGAACTGGTACAGCATCTCACACAAACGAATGCTCCACATGCGGGTTTCTAATGCCAGCAACTCCACATTCACAGGCAACTTCAGCGCCACAGCCGTTTTCAGATAGCCCTCAATGCAAAGGCTCTAGACGCAAATATTGGTGTGAGAGCTAATTCAATCAAGGAAACACTGCATGTTGATGCAGGGCATATTGAAGAAGGATCAGCCGAGTGGTTCTTGTGGGGAGAACAACTCCATTTGGCTCACTAACTTCACACACCATCAGGCTTCCAAGCAGCTCTCAAGGAAACTCAGTTTTCACACTCTATGCTTAGTGCCCTTTGAGTTCCTAGGACTGAAATGAAGCTTGGTGAGCATCCCACACAAACAAATGCTCCACATGCGGGTTTCACATGCCACCAACTCCACATTCACAGTCAACTTCAGCGCCACAGCCGTTTTCAGATAGCCCTCAATGCAAAGGCTCTAGACGCAAATATTGGTGTGCGAGCTAATTCAATCAAGGAAACACTGCATGTTGGTGAAGGGCATATTGAAGAAGGATCAGCCGAGTGGTTCTTGTGGGAGAACAACTCCATTTGGCTCACTAACTTCACAAACCATCAGGCTTCCAAGCAGCTCTCAAGGAAACTCAGTTTTCACACTCTATGCTTAGTGCACTTTGAGTGCATTATCTAGGAATGAACCTGGTAGAACATCCCACACAAACGAATGCTCCACATGCGGGTTTCACATGCCACCAACTCCACATTCACAGGCAACTTCAGCGCCACAGCCGTGTTCAGATAGCCCTCAATGCAAAGGCTCTAGACGCAAATATTGGTGTGAGAGCTAATTCAATCAAGGAAACACTGCATGTTGGTGAAGGGCATATTGAAGAAGGATCAGCCGAGTGGTTCTTGTGGGAGAACAACTCCATTGGCTCACTAACTTCACACACCATCAGGCTTCCAAGCAGCTCTCAAGGAACTCAGTTTTCACACTCTATGCTTAGTGCCCTTTGAGTGCATTATCTAGGAATGAACCTGGTAGAACATCCCACACAAACGAATGCTCCACATGCGGGTTTCACATGCCACCAACTCCACATTCACAGGCAACTTCAGCGCCACAACCGTTTTCAGATAGCCCCTCAATGCAAAGGCTCTAGACACAAATATTGGTGTGAGAGCTAATTCAATCAAGGAAACACTGCATGTTGGTGAAGGGCATATTGAAGAAGGATCAGCCGAGTGGTTCTTGTGGGAGAACAACTCCATTTGCTCACTAACTTCACACACCATCAGGCTTCCAAGCAGCTCTCAAGGAAACTCAGTTTTCACACTCTATGCTTAGTGCCCTTTGAGTGCCTAGGACTGAAATGAACCTGGTAGAGCATCTCACACAAACGAATGCTCCACATGCGGGTTTCTAATGCCAGCAACTCCACATTCACAGGCAACTTCAGCGCCACAGCCGTTTTCAGATAGCCCTCAATGCAAAGGCTCTAGACGCAAATATTGGTGTGAGAGCTAATTCAATCAAGGAAACACTGCATGTTGGTGAAGGGCATATTGAAGAAGGATCAGCCGAGTGGTTCTTGTGGGAGAACAACTCCATTTGGCTCACTAACTTCACACACCATCAGGCTTCCAAGCAGCTCTCAAGGAAACTCAGTTTTCACACTCTATGCTTAGTGCCCTTTGAGTGCCTAGGACTGAAATGAACCTGGTAGAGCATCCCACACAAACGAATGCTCCACATGCGGGTTTCACATGCCACCAACTCCACATTCACAGGCAACTTCAGCGCCACAGCAGTTTTCAGATAGCCGTCAATGCAAAGGCTCTAGAGCAAATATTGGTGTGAGAGCTAATTCAATCAAGGAAACACTGCATGTTGGTGAAGGGCATATTGAAGAAGGATCAGCGAGTGGTTCTTGTGATAGAACAACTCCATTTGGCTCACTAACTTCACACACCATCAGGCTTCCAAGCAGCTCTCAAGGAAACTCAGTTTTCACACTCTATGCTTAGTGCCCTTTGAGTGCCTAGGACTGAAATGAACCTGGTAGAGCATCCCACACAAACGAATGCTCCACATGTGGGTTTCACATGCCAGCAACTCCACATTCACAGGCAACTTCAGCGCCACAGCCGTTTTCAGATAGCCCTCAATGCAAAGGCTCTAGACGCAAATATTGGTGTGAGAGCTAATTCAATCAAGGAAACACTGCATGTTGGTGAAGGGCATATTGAAGAAGGATCAGCGAGTGGTTCTTGTGGGAGAACAACTCCATTTGGCTCACTAACTTCACACACCATCAGGCTTCCAAGCAGCTCTCAAGGAAAACTCAGTTTTCACACTCTATGCTTAGTGCCCTTTGAGTGCATTATCTAGGAATGAACCTGTAGAACATCCCACACAAACGAATGCTCCACATGCGGGTTTCACATGCCACCAACTCACATTCACAGGCAACTTCAGCGCACAACCGTTTTCAGATAGCCCTCAATGCAAAGGCTCTAGACACAAATATTGGTGTGAGAGCTAATTCAATCAAGGAAACACTGCATGTGGGTGAAGGGCATATTGAAGAAGGATCAGCCGAGTGGTTCTTGTGGGAGAACAACTCCATTTGGCTCACTAACTTCACACACCATCAGGCTTCCAAGCAGCTCTCAAGGAAACTCAGTTTTCACACTCTATGCTTAGTGCCTTTTGAGTGCCTATCTAGGAATGAACCTGGTAGAGCATCCCACACAAACGAATGCTCCACATGCGGGTTTCACATGCCACCAACTCCACATTCACAGGCAACTTCAGCGCCACAGCCGTTTTCAGATAGCCTCAATGCAAAGGCTCTAGACGCAAATATTGGTGTGAGAGCTAATTCAATCAAGGAAACACTGCATGTTGGTGAAGGGCATATTGAAGAAGGATCAGCCGAGTGGTTCTTGTGGGAGAACAACTCCATTTGGCTCACTAACTTCACACACCATCAGGCTTCCAAGCAGCTCTCAAGGAAACTCAGTTTTCACACTCTATGCTTAGTGCCCTTTGAGTGCATTATCTAGGAATGAACCTGGTAGAACATCCCACACAAACGAATGCTCCACATGCGGGTTTCACATGCCACCAACTCCACATTCACAGGCAACTTCAGCGCCACAGCCGTTTTCAGATAGCCCTCAATGCAAAGGCTCTAGACGCAAATATTGGTGTGAGAGCTAATTCAATCAAGGAAACACTGCATGTTGGTGAAGGGCATATTGAAGAAGGATCAGCCGAGTGGTTCTTGTGGGAGAACAACTCCATTTGGCTCACTAACTTCACACACCATCAGGCTTCCAAGCAGCTCTCAAGGAAACTCAGTTTTCACACTCTATGCTTAGTGCCTTTGAGTGCCTAGGACTGAAATGAACTGGTAGAGCATCCACACAAACGAATGCTCCACATGCGGGTTTCACATGCCACCAACTCCACATTCACAGGCAACTTCAGCGCCACAGCCGTTTTCAGATAGCCCTCAACGCAAAGGCTCTAGACGCAAATATTGGTGTGAGAGCTAATTCAATCAAGGAAACACTGCATGTTGGTGAAGGGCATATTGAAGAAGGATCAGCCGAGTGGTTCTTGTGGGAGAACAACTCCATTTGGCTCACTAACTTCACACACCATCAGCTTCCAAGCAGCTCTCAAGGAAACTCAGTTTTCACACTCTATGCTTAGTGCCTTTGAGTGCATTATCTAGGAATGAACTGGTAGAACATCCCACACAATCGAATGCTCCACATGCGGGTTTCACATGCCAGCAACTCCACATTCACAGGCAACTTCAGCGCCACAGCCGTTTTCAGATAGCCCTCAATGCAAAGGCTCTAGACGCAAATATTGGTGTGAGAGCTAATTCAATCAAGGAAACACTGCATGTTGGTGAAGGGCATATTGAAGAAGGATCAGCCGAGTGGTTCTTGTGGGAGAACAACTCCATTTGGCTCACTAACTTCACACACCATCAGGCTTCCAAGCAGCTCTCAAGGAAACTCAGTTTTCACACTCTATGCTTAGTGCCCTTTGAGTGCCTAGGACTGAAATGAACCTGGTAGAGCATCCCACACAAACGAATGCTCCACATGCGGGTTTCACATGCCACCAACTCCACATTCACAGGCAACTTCAGCGCCACAGCCGTTTTCAGATAGCCCTCAATGCAAAGGCTCTAGACGCAAATATTGGTGTGAGAGCTAATTCAATCAAGGAAACACTGCATGTTGGTGAAGGGCATATTGAAGAAGGATCAGCCGAGTGGTTCTTGTGGGAGAACAACTCCATTTGGCTCACTAACTTCACACACCATCAGGCTTCCAAGCAGCTCTCAAGGAAACTCAGTTTTCACACTATATGCTTAGTGCCCTTTGAGTGCCTAGGACTGAAATGAACCTGGTAGAGCATCCCACACAAACGAATGCTCCACATGTGGGTTTCACATGCCAGCAACTCCACATTCACAGGCAACTTCAGCGCCACAGCCGTTTTCAGATAGCCCTCAATGCAAAGGCTCTAGACGCAAATATTGGTGTGAGAGCTAATTCAATCAAGGAAACACTGCATGTTGGTGAAGGGCATATTGAAGAAGGATCAGCCGAGTGGTTCTTGTGGGAGAACAACTCCATTTGGCTCACTAACTTCACACACCATCAGGCTTCCAAGCAGCTCTCAAGGAAACTCAGTTTTCACACTCTATGCTTAGTGCCCTTTGAGTGCATTATCTAGGAATGAACTGGTAGAACATCTCACACAAACGAATGCTCCACATGCGGGTTTCACATGGCACCAACTCCACATTCACAGGCAACTTCAGCGCCACAGCCGTTTTCAGATAGCCCTCAATGCAAAGGCTCTAGACACAAATATTGGTGTGAGAGCTAATTCAATCAAGGAAACACTGCATGTTGGTGAAGGGCATATTGAAGAAGGATCAGCCGAGTGGTTCTTGTGGGAGAACAACTCCATTTGGCTCACTAACTTCACACACCATCAGGCTTCCAAGCAGCTCTCAAGGAAACTCAGTTTTCACACTCTATGCTTAGTGCCCTTTGAGTGCCTAGGACTGAAATGAACCTGGTAGAGCATCTCACACAAACGAATGCTCCACATGCGGGTTTCTAATGCCAGCAACTCCACATTCACAGGCAACTTCAGCGCCACAGCCGTTTTCAGATAGCCCTCAATGCAAAGGCTCTAGACGCAAATATTGGTGTGAGAGCTAATTCAATCAAGGAAACACTGCATGTTGGTGAAGGGCATATTGAAGAAGGATCAGCCGAGTGGTTCTTGTGGGAGAACAACTCCATTTGGCTCACTAACTTCACACACCATCAGGCTTCCAAGCAGCTCTCAAGGAAACTCAGTTTTCACACTCTATGCTTAGTGCCCTTTGAGTTCCTAGGACTGAAATGAAGCTTGGTGAGCATCCCACACAAACAAATGCTCCACATGCGGGTTTCACATGCCACCAACTCCACATTCACAGTCAACTTCAGCGCCACAGCCGTTTCAGATAGCCCTCAATGCAAAGGCTCTAGACGCAAATATTGGTGTGCGAGCTAATTCAATCAAGGAAACACTGCATGTTGGTGAAGGGCATATTGAAGAAGGATCAGCCGAGTGGTTCTTGTGGGAGAACAACTCCATTTGGCTCACTAACTTCACACACCATCAGGCTTCCAAGCAGCTCTCAAGGAAACTCAGTTTTCACACTCTATGCTTAGTGCCCTTTGAGTGCATTATCTAGGAATGAACCTGGTAGAGCATCCCACACAAACGAATGCTCCACATGCGGGTTTCACATGGCACCAACTCCACATTCACAGGCAACTTCAGCGCCACAGCCGTTTTCAGATAGCCCTCAATGCAAAGGCTCTAGACGCAAATATTGGTGTGAGAGCTAATTCAATCAAGGAAACACTGCATGTGGGTGAAGGGCATATTGAAGAAGGATCAGCCGAGTGGTTCTTGTGGGAGAACAACTCCATTTGGCTCACTAACTTCACACACCATCAGGCTTCCAAGCAGCTCTCAAGGAAACTCAGTTTTCACACTCTATGCTTAGTGCCTTTTGAGTGCATTATCTAGGAATGAACCTGGTAGAACATCCCACACAAACGAATGCTCCACATGCGGGTTTCACATGCCAGCAACTCCACATTCACAGGCAACTTCAGCGCCACAGCCGTTTTCAGATAGCCCTCAATGCAAAGGCTCTAGACGCAAATATTGGTGTGAGAGCTAATTCAATCAAGGAAACACTGCATGTGGGTGAAGGGCATATTGAAGAAGGATCAGCCGAGTGGTTCTTGTGGGAGAACAACTCCATTTGGCTCACTAACTTCACACACCATCAGGCTTCCAAGCAGCTCTCAAGGAAACTCAGTTTTCACACTCTATGCTTAGTGCCCTTTGAGTGCCTAGGATGACATGAAGCTTGGTGAGCATCCCACACAAACGAATGCTCCACATGCGGGTTTCACATGCCACCAACTCCACATTCACAGGCAACTTCAGCGCCACAGCCGTTTTCAGATAGCCCTCAATGCAAAGGCTCTAGACGCAAATATTGGTGTGAGAGCTAATTCAATCAAGGAAACACTGCATGTTGGTGAAGGGCATATTGAAGAAGGATCAGCCGAGTGGTTCTTGTGGGAGAACAACTCCATTTGGCTCACTAACTTCACACACCATCAGGCTTCCAAGCATCTCTCAAGGAAACTCAGTTTTCACACTCTATGCTTAGTGCCCTTTGAGTGCCTAGGACTGAAATGAACCTGGTAGAGCATGCCACACAAACGAATGCTCCACATGTGGGTTTCACATGCCACCAACTCCACATTCACAGGCAACTTCAGCGCCACAGCCGTTTTCAGATAGCCCTCAATGCAAAGGCTCTAGACGCAAATATTGGTGTGAGAGCTAATTCAATCAAGGAAACACTGCATGTTGGTGAAGGGCATATTGAAGAAGGATCAGCCGAGTGGTTCTTGTGGGAGAACAACTCCATTTGGCTCACTAACTTCACACACCATCAGGCTTCCAAGCAGCTCTCAAGGAAACTCAGTTTTCACACTCTATGCTTAGTGCCCTTTGAGTGCATTATCTAGGAATGAACCTGGTAGAACATCCCACACAAACGAATGCTCCACATGCGGGTTTCACATGCCAGCAACTCCACATTCACAGGCAACTTCAGCGCCACAGCCGTTTTCAGATAGCCCTCAATGCAAAGGCTCTAGACACAAATATTGGTGTGAGAACTAATTCAATCAAGGAAACACTGCATGTTGGTGAAGGGCATATTGAAGAAGGATCAGCCGAGTGGTTCTTGTGGGAGAACAACTCCATTTGGCTCACTAACTTCACACACCATCAGGCTTCCAAGCAGCTCTCAAGGAAACTCAGTTTTCACACTCTATGCTTAGTGCCCTTTGAGTGCATTATCTAGGAATGAACCTGGTAGAGCATCCCACACAAACGAATGCTCCACATGCGGGTTTCACATGCCACCAACTCCACATTCACAGGCAACTTCAGCGCCACAGCTGTTTTCAGATAGCCCTCAATGCAAAGGCTCTAGACGCAAATATTGGTGTGAGAGCTAATTCAATCAAGGAAACACTGCATGTTGGTGAAGGGCATATTGAAGAAGGATCAGCCGAGTGGTTCTTGTGGGAGAACAACTCCATTTGGCTCACTAACTTCACACACCATCAGGCTTCCAAGCAGCTCTCAAGGAAACTCAGTTTTCACACTCTATGCTTAGTGCCCTTTGAGTGCCTAAACTGAAATGAAGCTTGGTGAGCATCCCACACAAACGAATGCCCCACATGCGGGTTTCACATGCCACCAACTCCACATTCACAGGCAACTTCAGCGCCACAGCCGTTTTCAGATAGCCCTCAACGCAAAGGCTCTAGACGCAAATATTGGTGTGAGAGCTAATTCAATCAAGGAAACACTGCATGTTGGTGAAGGGCATATTGAAGAAGGATCAGCCGAGTGGTTCTTGTGGGAGAACAACTCCATTTGGCTCACTAACTTCACACACCATCAGGCTTCCAAGCAGCTCTCAAGGAAACTCAGTTTTCACACTCTATGCTTAGTGCCCTTTGAATGCATTATCTAGGAATGAACCTGGTAGAACATCCCACACAAACGAATGCTCCACATGCGGTTTTCACATGCCACCAACTCCACATTCACAGGCAACTTCAGCGCCACAGCCGTTTTCAGATAGCCCTCAATGCAAAGGCTCTAGACGCAAATATTGGTGTGAGAGCTAATTCAATCAAGGAAACACTGCATGTTGGTGAAGGGCATATTGAAGAAGGATCAGCCGAGTGGTTCTTGTGGGAGAACAACTCCATTTGGCTCACTAACTTCACACACCATCAGGCTTCCAAGCAGCTCTCAAGGAAACTCAGTTTTCACACTCTATGCTTAGTGCCCTTTGAGTGCATTATCTAGGAATGAACCTGGTAGAACATCCCACACAAACGAATGCTCCACATGCGGGTTTCACATGCCACCAACTCCACATTCACAGGCAACTTCAGCGCCACAGCCGTTTTCAGATAGCCCTCAATGCAAAGGCTCTAGACGCAAATATTGGTGTGAGAGCTAATTCAATCAAGGAAACACTGCATGTTGGTGAAGGGCATATTGAAGAAGGATCAGCCGAGTGGTTCTTGTGGGAGTACAACTCCATTTGGCTCACTAACTTCACACACCATCAGGCTTCCAAGCAGCTCTCAAGGAAACTCAGTTTTCACACTCTATGCTTAGTGCCCTTTGAGTGCATTATCTAGGAATGAACCTGGTAGAGCATCCCACACAAACGAATGCTCCACATGCGGGTTTCACATGCCACCAACTCCACATTCACAGGCAACTTCAGCGCCACAGCCGTTTTCAGATAGCCCTCAATGCAAAGGCTCTAGACGCAAATATTGGTGTGAGAGCTAATTCAATCAAGGAAACACTGCATGTTGGTGAAGGGCATATTGAAGAAGGATCAGCCGAGTGGTTCTTGTGGGAGTACAACTCCATTTGGCTCACTAACTTCACACACCATCAGGCTTCCAAGCAGCTCTCAAGGAAACTCAGTTTTCACACTCTATGCTTAGTGCCCTTTGAGTGCCTAGGACTGAAATGAACCTGGTAGAGCATCCCACACAAACGAATGCTCCACATGTGGGTTTCACATGCCACCAACTCCACATTCACAGGCAACCTCAGCGCCACAGCCGTTTTCAGATAGCCCTCAATGCAAAGGCTCTAGACGCAAATATTTGTGTGAGAGCTAATTCAATCAAGGAAACACTGCATGTTGGTGAAGGGCATATTGAAGAAGGATCAGCCGAGTGGTTCTTGTGGGAGAACAACTCCATTTGGCTCACTAACTTCACACACCATCAGGCTTCCAAGCAGCTCTCAAGGAAACTCAGTTTTCACACTCTATGCTTAGTGCCCTTTGAGTGCATTATCTAGGAATGAACCTGGTAGAACATCCCACACAAACGAATGCTCCTCATGCGGGTTTCACATGCCACCAACTCCACATTCACAGGCAACTTCAGCGCCACAGCTGTTTTCAGATAGCCCTCAATGCAAAGGCTCTAGACGCAAATATTGGTGTGAGAGCTAATTCAATCAAGGAAACACTGCATGTTGGTGAAGGGCATATTGAAGAAGGATCAGCCGAGTGGTTCTTGTGGGAGAACAACTCCATTTGGCTCACTAAGTTCACACACCATCAGGCTTCCAAGCAGCTCTCAAGGAAACTCAGTTTTCACACTCTATGCTTAGTGCCCTTTGAGTGCCTAGGACTGAAATGAAGCTTGGTGAGCATGCCACACAAACGAATGCTCCACATGCGGGTTTCACATGCCACCAACTCCACATTCACAGGCAACTTCAGCGCCACAGCCGTTTTCAGATAGCCCTCAATGCAAAGGCTCTAGACGCAAATATTTGTGTGAGAGCTAATTCAATCAAGGGAACACTGCATGTTGGTGAAGGGCATATTGAAGAAGGATCAGCCGAGTGGTTCTTGTGGGAGAACAACTCCATTTGGCTCACTAACTTCACACACCATCAGGCTTCCAAGCAGCTCTCAAGGAAACTCAGTTTTCACACTCTATGCTTAGTGCCCTTTGAGTGCCTAGGACTGAAATGAAGCTTGGTGAGCATCACACACAAACGAATGCTCCACATGCGGGTTTCACATGCCACCAACTCCACATTGACAGGCAACTTCAGCGCCACAGCCGTTTTCAGATAGCCCTCAACGCAAAGGCTCTAGACGCAAATATTGGTGTGAGAGCTAATTCAATCAAGGAAACACTGCATGTTGGTGAAGGGCATATTGAAGAAGGATCAGCCGAGTGGTTCTTGTGGGAGAACAACTCCATTTGGCTCACTAACTTCACACACCATCAGGCATCCAAGCAGCTCTCAAGGAAACTCAGTTTTCACACTCTATGCTTAGTGCCCTATGAGTGCATTATCTAGGAATGAACCTGGTAGAACATCCCACACAAACGAATGCTCCACATGCGGTTTTCACATGCCACCAACTCCACATTCACAGGCAACTTCAGCGCCACAGCCGTTTTCAGATAGCCCTCAATGCAAAGGCTCTAGACGCAAATATTGGTGTGAGAGCTAATTCAATCAAGGAAACACTGCATGTTGGTGAAGGGCATATTGAAGAAGGATCAGCCGAGTGGTTCTTGTGGGAGAACAACTCCATTTGGCTCACTAACTTCACACACCATCAGGCTTCCAAGCAGCTCTCAAGGAAACTCAGTTTTCACACTCTATGCTTAGTGCCCTTTGAGTGCCTAAGACTGAAATGAACCTGGTAGAGCATCTCACACAAACGAATGCTCCACATGCGGGTTTCTAATGCCAGCAACTCCACATTGACAGTCAACTTCAGCGCCACAGCCGTTTTCAGATAGCCCTCAATGCAAAGGCTCTAGACGCAAATATTGGTGTGAGAGCTAATTCAATCAAGGAAACACTGCATGTTGGTGAAGGGCATATTGAAGAAGGATCAGCCGAGTGGTTCTTGTGGGAGAACAACTCCATTTGGCTCACTAACTTCACACACCATCAGGCTTCCAAGCAGCTCTCAAGGAAACTCAGTTTTCACACTCTATGCTTAGTGCCCTTTGAGTTCCTAGGACTGAAATGAAGCTTGGTGAGCATCCCACACAAACAAATGCTCCACATGCGGGTTTCACATGCCACCAACTCCACATTCACAGTCAACTTCAGCGCCACAGCCGTTTTCAGATAGCCCTCAATGCAAAGGCTCTAGACGCAAATATTGGTGTGCGAGCTAATTCAATCAAGGAAACACTGCATGTTGGTGAAGGGCATATTGAAGAAGGATCAGCCGAGTGGTTCTTGTGGGAGAACAACTCCATTTGGCTCACTAACTTCACACACCATCAGGCTTCCAAGCAGCTCTCAAGGAAACTCAGTTTTCACACTCTATGCTTAGTGCCCTTTGAGTGCATTATCTAGGAATGAACCTGGTAGAGCATCCCACACAAACGAATGCTCCACATGCGGGTTTCACATGCCACCAACTCCACATTCACAGGCAACTTCAGCGCCACAGCCGTTTTCAGATAGCCCTCAATGCAAAGGCTCTAGACGCAAATATTGGTGTGAGAGCTAATTCAATCAAGGAAACACTGCATGTTGGTGAAGGGCATATTGAAGAAGGATCAGCCGAGTGGTTCTTGTGGGAGAACAACTCCATTTGGCTCACTAACTTCACACACCATCAGGCTTCCAAGCAGCTCTCAAGGAAACTCAGTTTTCACACTCTATGCTTAGTGCCTTTTGAGTGCATTATCTAGGAATGAACCTGGTAGAACATCCCACACAAACGAATGCTCCACATGCGGGTTTCACATGCCAGCAACTCCACATTCACAGGCAACTTCAGCGCCACAGCCGTTTTCAGATAGCCCTCAATGCAAAGGCTCTAGACGCAAATATTGGTGTGAGAGCTAATTCAATCAAGGAAACACTGCATGTTGGTGAAGGGCATATTGAAGAAGGATCAGCCGAGTGGTTCTTGTGGGAGAACAACTCCATTTGGCTCACTAACTTCACACACCATCAGGCTTCCAAGCAGCTCTCAAGGAAACTCAGTTTTCACACTCTATGCTTAGTGCCCTTTGAGTGCATTATCTAGGAATGAACCTGGTAGAGCATCCCACACAAACGAATGCTCCACATGCGGGTTTCACATGCCACCAACTCCACATTCACAGGCAACTTCAGCGCCACAGCCGTTTTCAGATAGCCCTCAATGCAAAGGCTCTAGACGCAAATATTGGTGTGAGAGCTAATTCAATCAAGGAAACACTGCATGTGGGTGAAGGGCATATTGAAGAAGGATCAGCCGAGTGGTTCTTGTGGGAGAACAACTCCATTTGGCTCACTAACTTCACACACCATCAGGCTTCCAAGCAGCTCTCAAGGAAACTCAGTTTTCACACTCTATGCTTAGTGCCCTTTGAGTGCCTAGGATGACATGAAGCTTGGTGAGCATCCCACACAAACGAATGCTCCACATGCGGGTTTCACATGCCACCAACTCCACATTCACAGGCAACTTCAGCGCCACAGCCGTTTTCAGATAGCCATCAATGCAAAGGCTCTAGACGCAAATATTGGTGTGAGAGCTAATTCAATCAAGGAAACACTGCATGTTGGTGAAGGGCATATTGAAGAAGGATCAGCCGAGTGGTTCTTGTGGGAGAACAACTCCATTTGGCTCACTAAGTTCACACACCATCAGGCTTCCAAGCAGCTCTCAAGGAAACTCAGTTTTCACACTCTATGCTTAGTGCCCTTTGAGTGCATTATCTAGGAATGAACCTGGTAGAGCATCCCACACAAACGAATGCTCCACATGCGGGTTTCACATGCCACCAACTCCACATTCACAGGCAACTTCAGCGCCACAGCCGTTTTCAGATAGCCCTCAATGCAAAGGCTCTAGACGCAAATATTGGTGTGAGAGCTAATTCAATCAAGGAAACACTGCATGTTGGTGAAGGGCATATTGAAGAAGGATCAGCCGAGTGGTTCTTGTGGGAGTACAACTCCATTTGGCTCACTAACTTCACACACCATCAGGCTTCCAAGCAGCTCTCAAGGAAACTCAGTTTTCACACTCTATGCTTAGTGCCCTTTGAGTGCCTAGGACTGAAATGAACCTGGTAGAGCATCCCACACAAACGAATGCTCCACATGTGGGTTTCACATGCCACCAACTCCACATTCACAGGCAACCTCAGCGCCACAGCCGTTTTCAGATAGCCCTCAATGCAAAGGCTCTAGACGCAAATATTGGTGTGAGAGCTAATTCAATCAAGGAAACACTGCATGTTGGTGAAGGGCATATTGAAGAAGGATCAGCCGAGTGGTTCTTGTGGGAGAACAACTCCATTTGGCTCACTAACTTCACACACCATCAGGCTTCCAAGCAGCTCTCAAGGAAACTCAGTTTTCACACTCTATGCTTAGTGCCCTTTGAGTGCATTATCTAGGAATGAACCTGGTAGAACATCCCACACAAACGAATGCTCCTCATGCGGGTTTCACATGCCACCAACTCCACATTCACAGGCAACTTCAGCGCCACAGCTGTTTTCAGATAGCCCTCAATGCAAAGGCTCTAGACGCAAATATTGGTGTGAGAGCTAATTCAATCAAGGAAACACTGCATGTTGGTGAAGGGCATATTGAAGAAGGATCAGCCGAGTGGTTCTTGTGGGAGAACAACTCCATTTGGCTCACTAACTTCACACACCATCAGGCTTCCAAGCAGCTCTCAAGGAAACTCAGTTTTCACACTCTATGCTTAGTGCCCTTTGAGTGCCTAGGACTGAAATGAAGCTTGGTGAGCATGCCACACAAACGAATGCTCCACATGCGGGTTTCACATGCCACCAACTCCACATTCACAGGCAACTTCAGCGCCACAGCCGTTTTCAGATAGCCCTCAACGCAAAGGCTCTAGACGCAAATATTGGTGTGAGAGCTAATTCAATCAAGGAAACACTGCATGTTGGTGAAGGGCATATTGAAGAAGGATCAGCCGAGTGGTTCTTGTGGGAGAACAACTCCATTTGGCTCACTAACTTCACACACCATCAGGCTTCCAAGCAGCTCTCAAGGAAACTCAGTTTTCACACTCTATGCTTAGTGCCCTATGAGTGCATTATCTAGGAATGAACCTGGTAGAACATGCCACACAAACGAATGCTCCACATGCGGTTTTCACATGCCACCAACTCCACATTCACAGGCAACTTCAGCGCCACAGCCGTTTTCAGATAGCCCTCAATGCAAAGGCTCTAGACGCAAATATTGGTGTGAGAGCTAATTCAATCAAGGAAACACTGCATGTTGGTGAAGGGCATATTGAAGAAGGATCAGCCGAGTGGTTCTTGTGGGAGAACAACTCCATTTGGCTCACTAACTTCACACACCATCAGGCTTCCAAGCAGCTCTCAAGGAAACTCAGTTTTCACACTCTATGCTTAGTGCCCTTTGAGTGCATTATCTAGGAATAAATCTGGTAGAGCATGCCACACAAACGAATGCTCCACATGCGGGTTTCACATGCCACCAACTCCACATTCACAGGCAACTTCAGCGCCACAGCCGTTTTCAGATAGCCCTCAATGCAAAGGCTCTAGACGCAAATATTTGTGTGAGAGCTAATTCAATCAAGGAAACACTGCATGTTGGTGAAGGGCATATTGAAGAAGGATCAGCCGAGTGGTTCTTGTGGGAGAACAACTCCACTTGGCTCACTAACTTCACACACCATCAGGCTTCCAAGCAGCTCTCAAGGAAACTCAGTTTTCACACTCTATGCTTAGTGCCCTTTGAGTGCATTATCTAGGAATGAACCTGGTAGAGCATTCCACACAAACGAATGCTCCACATGCGGGTTTCACATGCCACCAACTCCACATTGACAAACAACTTCAGCGCCACAGCCGTTTTCAGATAGCCCTCAATGCAAAGGCTCTAGACGCAAATATTGGTGTGAGAGCTAATTCAATCAAGGAAACACTGCATGTTGGTGAAGGGCATATTGAAGAAGGATCAGCCGAGTGGTTCTTGTGGGAGAACAACTCCATTTGGCTCACTAACTTCACACACCATCAGGCTTCCAAGCAGCTCTCAAGGAAACTCAGTTTTCACACTCTATGCTTAGTGCCCTTTGAGTGCATTATCTAGGAATGAACCTGGTAGAGCATCACACACAAACGAATGCTCCACATGCGGGTTTCACATGCCCCCAACTCCACATTCTCAGGCAACTTCAGCGCCACAGCCGTTTTCAGATAGCCCTCAATGCAAAGGCTCTAGACGCAAATATTGGTGTGAGAGCTAATTCAATCAAGGAAACACTGCATGTTGGTGAAGGGCATATTGAAGAAGGATCAGCCGAGTGGTTCTTGTGGGAGAACAACTCCATTTGGCTCACTAACTTCACACACCATCAGGCTTCCAAGCAGCTCTCAAGGAAACTCAGTTTTCACACTCTATGCTTTGTGCCCTTTGAGTGCCTAGGACTGAAATGAAGCTTGGTGAGCATCCCACACAAACGAATGCTCCACATGCGGGTTTCACATGCCACCAACTCCACATTCACAGGCAACTTCAGCGCCACAGCCGTTTTCAGATAGCCCTCAACGCAAAGGCTCTAGACGCAAATATTGGTGTGAGAGCTAATTCAATCAAGGAAACACTGCATGTTGGTGAAGGGCATATTGAAGAAGGATCAGCCGAGTGGTTCTTGTGGGAGAACAACTCCATCTGGCTCACTAACTTCACACACCATCAGGCTTCCAAGCAGCTCTCAAGGAAACTCAGTTTTCACACTCTATGCTTAGTGCCCTTTGAGTGCATTATCTAGGAATGAACCTGGTAGAGCATCCCACACAAACGAATGCTCCACATGCGGG
Source organism: Ochotona princeps (assembly GCF_030435755.1). Lineage (NCBI taxonomy): Eukaryota > Metazoa > Chordata > Mammalia > Lagomorpha > Ochotonidae > Ochotona > Ochotona princeps. The sequence continues at coordinate 21,166 of NW_026697574.1, forward strand.
TTTCACATGCCACCAACTCCACATTCACAGGCAACTTCAGCGCCACAGCCGTTTTCAGATAGCCCTCAATGCAAAGGCTCTAGACGCAAATATTAGTGTGAGAGCTAATTCAATCAAGGAAACACTGCATGTTGGTGAAGGGCATATTGAAGAAGGATCAGCCGAGTGGTTCTTGTGGGAGAACAACTCCATTTGGCTCACTAACTTCACACACCATCAGGCTTCCAAGCAGCTCTCAACGAAACTCAGTTTTCACACTCTATGCTTAGTGCCCTTTGAGTGCATTATCTAGGAATGAACCGCATGTGGAGCATGCCACACAAACGAATGCTCCACATGCGGGTTTCACATGCCACCAACTCCACATTCACAGGCAACTTCAGCGCCACAGCCGTTTTCAGATAGCCCTCAATGCAAAGGCTCTAGACGCAAATATTGGTGTGAGAGCTAATTCAATCAAGGAAACACTGCATGTTGGTGAAGGGCATATTGAAGAAGGATCAGCCGAGTGGTTCTTGTGGGAGAACAACTCCATTTGGCTCACTAACTTCACACACCATCAGGCATCCAAGCAGCTCTCAAGGAAACTCAGTTTTCACACTCTATGCTTAGTGCCCTTTGAGTGCATTATCTAGGAATGAACCTGGTAGAGCATCCCACACAAACGAATGCTCCACATGCGTGTTTCACATGCCACCAACTCCACATTCACAGGCAACTTCAGCGCCACAGCCGTTTTCAGATAGCCCTCAATGCAAAGGCTCTAGACGCAAATATTGGTGTGAGAGCTAATTCAATCAAGGAAACACTGCATGTTGGTGAAGGGCATATTGAAGAAGGATCAGCCGAGTGGTTCTTGTGGGAGAACAACTCCATTTGGCTCACTAACTTCACACACCATCAGGCATCCTAGCAGCTCTCAAGGAAACTCAGTTTTCACACTCTATGCTTAGTGCCCTTTGAGTGCATTATCTAGGAATGAACCTGGTAGAACATCCCACACAAACGAATGCTCCACATGCGGGTTTCACATGCCACCATCTCCACATTGACAGGCAACTTCAGCGCCACAGCTGTTTTCAGATAGCCCTCAATGCAAAGGCTCTAGACGCAAATATTGGTGTGAGAGCTAATTCAATCAAGGAAACACTGCATGTTGGTGAAGGGCATATTGAAGAAGGATCAGCCGAGTGGTTCTTGTGGGAGAACAACTCCATTTGGCTCACTAACTTCACACACCATCAGGCTTCCAAGCAGCTCTCAAGGAAACTCAGTTTTCACACTCTATGCTTAGTGCCCTTTGAGTGCATTATCTAGGAATGAACCTGGTAGAGCATTCCACACAAACGAATGCTCCACATGCGGGTTTCACATGCCACCAACTCCACATTGACAGACAACTTCAGCGCCACAGCCGTTTTCAGATAGCCCTCAATGCAAAGGCTCTAGACGCAAATATTGGTGTGAGAGCTAATTCAATCAAGGAAACACTGCATGTTGGTGAAGGGCATATTGAAGAAGGATCAGCCGAGTGGTTCTTGTGGGAGAACAACTCCATTTGGCTCACTAACTTCACACACCATCAGGCTTCCAAGCAGCTCTCAAGGAAACTCAGTTTTCACACTCTATGCTTAGTGCCCTTTGAGTGCATTATCTAGGAATGAACCGCATGTGGAGCATCCCACACAAACGAATGCTCCACATGCGGGTTTCACATGCCACCAACTCCACATTCACAGGCAACTACAGCGCCACAGCCGTTTTCAGATAGCCCTCAACGCAAAGGCTCTAGACGCAAATATTGGTGTGAGAGCTAATTCAATCAAGGAAACACTGCATGTTGGTGAAGGGCATATTGAAGAAGGATCAGCCGAGTGGTTCTTGTGGGAGAACAACTCCATCTGGCTCACTAACTTCACACACCATCAGGCTTCCAAGCAGCTCTCAAGGAAACTCAGTTTTCACACTCTATGCTTAGTGCCCTTTGAGTGCATTATCTAGGAATGAACCTGGTAGAGCATCCCACACAAACGAATGCTCCACATGCGGGTTTCACATGCCACCAACTCCACATTCACAGGCAACTTCAGCGCCACAGCCGTTTTCAGGTAGCCCTCAATGCAAAGGCTCTAGACGCAAATATTGGTGTGAGAGCTAATTCAATCAAGGAAACACTGCATGTTGGTGAAGGGCATATTGAAGAAGGATCAGCCGAGTGGTTCTTGTGGGAGAACAACTCCATTTGGCTCACTAACTTCACACACCATCAGGCTTCCAAGCAGCTCTCAACGAAACTCAGTTTTCACACTCTATGCTTAGTGCCCTTTGAGTGCATTATCTAGGAATGAACCGCATGTGGAGCATGCCACACAAACGAATGCTCCACATGCGGGTTTCACATGCCACCAACTCCACATTCACAGGCAACTTCAGCGCCACAGCCGTTTTCAGATAGCCCTCAATGCAAAGGCTCTAGACGCAAATATTGGTGTGAGAGCTAATTCAATCAAGGAAACACTGCATGTTGGTGAAGGGCATATTGAAGAAGGATCAGCCGAGTGGTTCTTGTGGGAGAACAACTCCACTTGGCTCACTAACTTCACACACCATCAGGCATCCAAGCAGCTCTCAAGGAAACTCAGTTTTCACACTCTATGCTTAGTGCCCTTTGAGTGCATTATCTAGGAATGAACCTGGTAGAGCATCCCACACAAACGAATGCTCCACATGCGTGTTTCACATGCCACCAACTCCACATTCACAGGCAACTTCAGCGCCACAGCCGTTTTCAGATAGCCCTCAATGCAAAGGCTCTAGACGCAAATATTGGTGTGAGAGCTAATTCAATCAAGGAAACACTGCATGTTGGTGAAGGGCATATTGAAGAAGGATCAGCCGAGTGGTTCTTGTGGGAGAACAACTCCATTTGGCTCACTAACTTCACACACCATCAGGCATCCTAGCAGCTCTCAAGGAAACTCAGTTTTCACACTCTATGCTTAGTGCCCTTTGAGTGCATTATCTAGGAATGAACCTGGTAGAACATCCCACACAAACGAATGCTCCACATGCGGGTTTCACATGCCACCATCTCCACATTGACAGGCAACTTCAGCGCCACAGCTGTTTTCAGATAGCCCTCAATGCAAAGGCTCTAGACGCAAATATTGGTGTGAGAGCTAATTCAATCAAGGAAACACTGCATGTTGGTGAAGGGCATATTGAAGAAGGATCAGCCGAGTGGTTCTTGTGGGAGAACAACTCCATTTGGCTCACTAACTTCACACACCATCAGGCATCCTAGCAGCTCTCAAGGAAACTCAGTTTTCACACTCTATGCTTAGTGCCCTTTGAGTGCATTATCTAGGAATGAACCTGGTAGAACATCCCACACAAACGAATGCTCCACATGCGGGTTTCACATGCCACCATCTCCACATTGACAGGCAACTTCAGCGCCACAGCTGTTTTCAGATAGCCCTCAATGCAAAGGCTCTAGACGCAAATATTGGTGTGAGAGCTAATTCAATCAAGGAAACACTGCATGTTGGTGAAGGGCATATTGAAGAAGGATCAGCCGAGTGGTTCTTGTGGGAGAACAACTCCATTTGGCTCACTAACTTCACACACCATCAGGCTTCCAAGCAGCTCTCAAGGAAACTCAGTTTTCACACTCTATGCTTAGTGCCCTTTGAGTGCCTAGGACTGAAATGAAGCTTGGTGAGCATGCCACACAAACGAATGCTCCACATGCGGGTTTCACATGCCACCAACTCCACATTCACAGGCAACTTCAGCGCCACAGCCGTTTTCAGATAGCCCTCAATGCAAAGGCTCTAGACGCAAATATTGGTGTGAGAGCTAATTCAATCAAGGAAACACTGCATGTTGGTGAAGGGCATATTGAAGAAGGATCAGCCGAGTGGTTCTTGTGGGAGAACAACTCCATTTGGCTCACTAACTTCACACACCATCAGGCTTCCAAGCAGCTCTCAAGGAAACTCAGTTTTCACACTCTATGCTTAGTGCCCTTTGAGTGCATTATCTAGGAATAAACCTGGTAGAGCATGCCACACAAACGAATGCTCCACATGCGGGTTTCACATGCCACCAACTCCACATTCTCAGGCAACTTCAGCGCCACAGCCGTTTTCAGATAGCCCTCAATGCAAAGGCTCTAGACGCAAATATTGGTGTGAGAGCTAATTCAATCAAGGAAACACTGCATGTTGGTGAAGGGCATATTGAAGAAGGATCAGCCGAGTGATTCTTGTGGGAGAACAACTCCACTTGGCTCACTAACTTCACACACCATCAGGCTTCCAAGCAGCTCTCAACGAAACTCAGTTTTCACACTCTATGCTTAGTGCCCTTTGAGTGCATTATCTAGGAATGAACCGCATGTGGAGCATGCCACACAAACGAATGCTCCACATGCGGGTTTCACATGCCACCAACTCCACATTCACAGGCAACTTCAGCGCCACAGCCGTTTTCAGATAGCCCTCAACGCAAAGGCTCTAGACGCAAATATTGGTGTGAGAGCTAATTCAATCAAGGAAACACTGCATGTTGGTGAAGGGCATATTGAAGAAGGATCAGCCGAGTGGTTCTTGTGGGAGAACAACTCCATTTGGCTCACTAACTTCACACACCATCAGGCTTCCAAGCAGCTCTCAAGGAAACTCAGTTTTCACACTCTATGCTTAGTGCCCTTTGAGTGCCTAGGACTGAAATGAACCTGGTAGAGCATCCCACACAAACGAATGCTCCACATGCGGGTTTCACATGCCACCAACTCCACATTCACAGGCAACTTCAGCGCCACAGCCGTTTTCAGATAGCCCTCAATGCAAAGGCTCTAGACACAAATATTGGTGTGAGAGCTAATTCAATCAAGGAAACACTGCATGTTGGTGAAGGGCATATTGAAGAAGGATCAGCCGAGTGGTTCTTGTGGGAGAACAACTCCATTTGGCTCACTAACTTCACACACCATCAGGCTTCCAAGCAGCTCTCAAGGAAACTCAGTTTTCACACTCTATGCTTAGTGCCCTTTGAGTGCATTATCTAGAAATGAACCTGGTAGAACATCCCACACAAACGAATGCTCCACATGCGGGTTTCACATGCCACCAACTCCACATTCACAGGCAAGTTCAGCGCCACAGCCGTTTTCAGATAGCCCTCAATGCAAAGGCTCTAGACGCAAATATTGGTGTGAGAGCTAATTCAATCAAGGAAACACTGCATGTTGGTGAAGGGCATATTGAAGAAGGATCAGCCGAGTGGTTCTTGTGGGAGAACAACTCCATTTGGCTCACTAACTTCACACACCATCAGGCTTCCAAGCAGCTCTCAAGGAAACTCAGTTTTCACACTCTATGCTTAGTGCCCTTTGAGTGCATTATCTAGGAATGAACCTGGTAGAGCATTCCACACAAACGAATGCTCCACATGCGGGTTTCACATGCCACCAACTCCACATTCACAGGCAACTTCAGCGCCACAGCCGTTTTCAGATAGCCCTCAATGCAAAGGCTCTAGACGCAAATATTGGTGTGAGAGCTAATTCAATCAAGGAAACACTGCATGTTGGTGAAGGGCATATTGAAGAAGGATCAGCCGAGTGGTTCTTGTGGGAGAACAACTCCATTTGGCTCACTAACTTCACACACCATCAGGCTTCCAAGCAGCTCTCAAGGAAACTCAGTTTTCACACTCTATGCTTAGTGCCCTTTGAGTGCCTAGGACTGAAATGAAGCTTGGTGAGCATCCCACACAAACGAATGCTCCACATGCGGGTTTCACATGCCACCAACTCCACATTCACAGGCAACTTCAGCGCCACAGCCGTTTTCAGATAGCCCTCAATGCAAAGGCTCTAGACGCAAATATTGGTGTGAGAGCTAATTCAATCAAGGAAACACTGCATGTGGGTGAAGGGCATATTGAAGAAGGATCAGCCGAGTGGTTCTTGTGGGAGAACAACTCCATTTGGCTCACTAACTTCACACACCATCAGGCTTCCAAGCAGCTCTCAAGGAAACTCAGTTTTCACACTCTATGCTTAGTGCCCTTTGAGTGCCTAGGACTGAAATGAAGCTTGGTGAGCATCCCACACAAACGAATGCTCCACATGCGGGTTTCACATGCCACCAACTCCACATTCACAGGCAACTTCAGCGCCACAGCCGTTTTCAGATAGCCCTCAACGCAAAGGCTCTAGACGCAAATATTGGTGTGAGAGCTAATTCAATCAAGGAAACACTGCATGTTGGTGAAGGGCATATTGAAGAAGGATCAGCCGAGTGGTTCTTGTGGGAGAACAACTCCATTTGGCTCACTAACTTCACACACCATCAGGCTTCCAAGCAGCTCTCAAGGAAACTCAGTTTTCACACTCTATGCTTAGTGCCCTTTGAGTGCCTAGGACTGAAATGAACCTGGTAGAGCATCCCACACAAACGAATGCTCCACATGCGGGTTTCACATGCCACCAACTCCACATTCACAGGCAACTTCAGCGCCACAGCCGTTTTCAGATAGCCCTCAATGCAAAGGCTCTAGACACAAATATTGGTGTGAGAGCTAATTCAATCAAGGAAACACTGCATGTTGGTGAAGGGCATATTGAAGAAGAATCAGCCGAGTGGTTCTTGTGGGAGAACAACTCCATTTGGCTCACTAACTTCACACACCATCAGGCTTCCAAGCAGCTCTCAAGGAAACTCAGTTTTCACACTCTATGCTTAGTGCCCTTTGAGTGCATTATCTAGAAATGAACCTGGTAGAACATCCCACACAAACGAATGCTCCACATGCGGGTTTCACATGCCACCAACTCCACATTCACAGGCAAGTTCAGCGCCACAGCCGTTTTCAGATAGCCCTCAATGCAAAGGCTCTAGACGCAAATATTGGTGTGAGAGCTAATTCAATCAAGGAAACACTGCATGTTGGTGAAGGGCATATTGAAGAAGGATCAGCCGAGTGGTTCTTGTGGGAGAACAACTCCATTTGGCTCACTAACTTCACACACCATCAGGCTTCCAAGCAGCTCTCAAGGAAACTCAGTTTTCACACTCTATGCTTAGTGCCCTTTGAGTGCATTATCTAGGAATGAACCTGGTAGAGCATTCCACACAAACGAATGCTCCACATGCGGGTTTCACATGCCACCAACTCCACATTCACAGGCAACTTCAGCGCCACAGCCGTTTTCAGATAGCCCTCAATGCAAAGGCTCTAGACGCAAATATTGGTGTGAGAGCTAATTCAATCAAGGAAACACTGCATGTTGGTGAAGGGCATATTGAAGAAGGATCAGCCGAGTGGTCCTTGTGGGAGAACAACTCCATTTGGCTCACTAACTTCACACACCATCAGACTTCCAAGCAGCTCTCAAGGAAACTCAGTTTTCACACTCTATGCTTAGTGCCCTTTGAGTGCATTATCTAGGAATGAACCTGGTAGAACATCCCACACAAACGAATGCTCCACATGCGGGTTTCACATGCCACCAACTCCACATTCACAGGCAAGTTCAGCGCCACAGCTGTTTTCAGATAGCCCTCAATGCAAAGGCTCTAGACGCAAATATTGGTGTGAGAGCTAATTCAATCAAGGAAACACTGCATGTTGGTGAAGGGCATATTGAAGAAGGATCAGCCGAGTGGTTCTTGTGGGAGAACAACTCCATTTGGCTCACTAACTTCACACACCATCAGGCTTCCAAGCAGCTCTCAAGGAAACTCAGTTTTCACACTCGATGCTTAGTGCCCTTTGAGTGCCTAGGACTGAAATGAAGCTTGGTGAGCATCCCACACAAACGAATGCTCCACATGCGGGTTTCACATGCCACCAACTCCACATTCACAGGCAACTTCAGCGCCACAGCTGTTTTCAGATAGCCGTCAATGCAAAGGCTCTAGACGCAAATATTGGTGTGAGAGCTAATTCAATCAAGGAAACACTGCATGTTGGTGAAGGGCATATTGAAGAAGGATCAGCCGAGTGGTTCTTGTGGGAGAACAACTCCATTTGGCTCACTAACTTCACACACCATCAGGCTTCCAAGCAGCTCTCAAGGAAACTCAGTTTTCACACTCTATGCTTAGTGCCCTTTGAGTGCCTAGGACTGAAATGAACCTGGTAGAGCATCCCACACAAACGAATGCTCCACATGCGGGTTTCACATGCCACCAACTCCACATTCACAGGCAACTTCAGCGCCACAGCCATTTTCAGATAGCCCTCAATGCAAAGGCTCTAGACACAAATATTGGTGTGAGAGCTAATTCAATCAAGGAAACACTGCATGTTGGTGAAGGGCATATTGAAGAAGGATCAGCCGAGTGGTTCTTGTGGGAGAACAACTCCATTTGGCTCACTAACTTCACACACCATCAGGCTTCCAAGCAGCTCTCAAGGAAACTCAGTTTTCACACTCTATGCTTAGTGCCCTTTGAGTGCATTATCTAGGAATGAACCTGGTAGAGCATCCCACACAAACGAATGCTCCACATGCGGGTTTCACATGCCACCAACTCCACATTGACAGGCAACTTCAGCGCCACAGCCGTTTTCAGATAGCCCTCAATGCAAAGGCTCTAGACGCAAATATTGGTGTGAGAGCTAATTCAATCAAGGAAACACTGCATGTTGGTGAAGGGCATATTGAAGAAGGATCAGCCGAGTGGTTCTTGTGGGAGAACAACTCCATTTGGCTCACTAACTTCACACACCATCAGGCTTCCAAGCAGCTCTCAAGGAAACTCAGTTTTCACACTCTATGCTTAGTGCCCTTTGAGTGCCTAGGACTGAAATGAAGCTTGGTGAGCATGCCACACAAACGAATGCTCCACATGCGGGTTTCACATGCCACCAACTCCACATTCACAGGCAACTTCAGCGCCACAGCCGTTTTCAGATAGCCCTCAATGCAAAGGCTCTAGACGCAAATATTGGTGTGAGAGCTAATTCAATCAAGGAAACACTGCATGTTGGTGAAGGGCATATTGAAGAAGGATCAGCCGAGTGGTTCTTGTGGGAGAACAACTCCATTTGGCTCACTAACTTCACACACCATCAGGCTTCCAAGCAGCTCTCAAGGAAACTCAGTTTTCACACTCTATGCTTAGTGCCCTTTGAGTGCCTAGGACTGAAATGAAGCTTGGTGAGCATGCCACACAAACGAATGCTCCACATGCGGGTTTCACATGCCACCAACTCCACATTCACAGGCAACTTCAGCGCCACAGCCGTTTTCAGATAGCCCTCAATGCAAAGGCTCTAGACGCAAATATTGGTGTGAGAGCTAATTCAATCAAGGAAACACTGCATGTTGGTGAAGGGCATATTGAAGAAGGATCAGCCGAGTGGTTCTTGTGGGAGAACAACTCCATTTGGCTCACTAACTTCACACACCATCAGGCTTCCAAGCAGCTCTCAACGAAACTCAGTTTTCACACTCTATGCTTAGTGCCCTTTGAGTGCATTATCTAGGAATAAACCTGGTAGAGCATGCCACACAAACGAATGCTCCACATGCGGGTTTCACATGCCACCAACTCCACATTCTCAGGCAACTTCAGCGCCACAGCCGTTTTCAGATAGCCCTCAATGCAAAGGCTCTAGACGCAAATATTGGTGTGAGAGCTAATTCAATCAAGGAAACACTGCATGTTGGTGAAGGGCATATTGAAGAAGGATCAGCCGAGTGATTCTTGTGGGAGAACAACTCCACTTGGCTCACTAACTTCACACACCATCAGGCTTCCAAGCAGCTCTCAACGAAACTCAGTTTTCACACTCTATGCTTAGTGCCCTTTGAGTGCATTATCTAGGAATGAACCGCATGTGGAGCATGCCACACAAACGAATGCTCCACATGCGGGTTTCACATGCCACCAACTCCACATTCACAGGCAACTTCAGCGCCACAGCCGTTTTCAGATAGCCCTCAACGCAAAGGCTCTAGACGCAAATATTGGTGTGAGAGCTAATTCAATCAAGGAAACACTGCATGTTGGTGAAGGGCATATTGAAGAAGGATCAGCCGAGTGGTTCTTGTGGGAGAACAACTCCATTTGGCTCACTAACTTCACACACCATCAGGCTTCCAAGCAGCTCTCAAGGAAACTCAGTTTTCACACTCTATGCTTAGTGCCCTTTGAGTGCCTAGGACTGAAATGAACCTGGTAGAGCATCCCACACAAACGAATGCTCCACATGCGGGTTTCACATGCCACCAACTCCACATTCACAGGCAACTTCAGCGCCACAGCCGTTTTCAGATAGCCCTCAATGCAAAGGCTCTAGACACAAATATTGGTGTGAGAGCTAATTCAATCAAGGAAACACTGCATGTTGGTGAAGGGCATATTGAAGAAGGATCAGCCGAGTGGTTCTTGTGGGAGAACAACTCCATTTGGCTCACTAACTTCACACACCATCAGGCTTCCAAGCAGCTCTCAAGGAAACTCAGTTTTCACACTCTATGCTTAGTGCCCTTTGAGTGCATTATCTAGAAATGAACCTGGTAGAACATCCCACACAAACGAATGCTCCACATGCGGGTTTCACATGCCACCAACTCCACATTCACAGGCAAGTTCAGCGCCACAGCCGTTTTCAGATAGCCCTCAATGCAAAGGCTCTAGACGCAAATATTGGTGTGAGAGCTAATTCAATCAAGGAAACACTGCATGTTGGTGAAGGGCATATTGAAGAAGGATCAGCCGAGTGGTTCTTGTGGGAGAACAACTCCATTTGGCTCACTAACTTCACACACCATCAGGCTTCCAAGCAGCTCTCAAGGAAACTCAGTTTTCACACTCTATGCTTAGTGCCCTTTGAGTGCATTATCTAGGAATGAACCTGGTAGAGCATTCCACACAAACGAATGCTCCACATGCGGGTTTCACATGCCACCAACTCCACATTCACAGGCAACTTCAGCGCCACAGCCGTTTTCAGATAGCCCTCAATGCAAAGGCTCTAGACGCAAATATTGGTGTGAGAGCTAATTCAATCAAGGAAACACTGCATGTTGGTGAAGGGCATATTGAAGAAGGATCAGCCGAGTGGTTCTTGTGGGAGAACAACTCCATTTGGCTCACTAACTTCACACACCATCAGGCTTCCAAGCAGCTCTCAAGGAAACTCAGTTTTCACACTCTATGCTTAGTGCCCTTTGAGTGCCTAGGACTGAAATGAAGCTTGGTGAGCATCCCACACAAACGAATGCTCCACATGCGGGTTTCACATGCCACCAACTCCACATTCACAGGCAACTTCAGCGCCACAGCCGTTTTCAGATAGCCCTCAATGCAAAGGCTCTAGACGCAAATATTGGTGTGAGAGCTAATTCAATCAAGGAAACACTGCATGTGGGTGAAGGGCATATTGAAGAAGGATCAGCCGAGTGGTTCTTGTGGGAGAACAACTCCATTTGGCTCACTAACTTCACACACCATCAGGCTTCCAAGCAGCTCTCAAGGAAACTCAGTTTTCACACTCTATGCTTAGTGCCCTTTGAGTGCCTAGGACTGAAATGAAGCTTGGTGAGCATCCCACACAAACGAATGCTCCACATGCGGGTTTCACATGCCACCAACTCCACATTCACAGGCAACTTCAGCGCCACAGCCGTTTTCAGATAGCCCTCAACGCAAAGGCTCTAGACGCAAATATTGGTGTGAGAGCTAATTCAATCAAGGAAACACTGCATGTTGGTGAAGGGCATATTGAAGAAGGATCAGCCGAGTGGTTCTTGTGGGAGAACAACTCCATTTGGCTCACTAACTTCACACACCATCAGGCTTCCAAGCAGCTCTCAAGGAAACTCAGTTTTCACACTCTATGCTTAGTGCCCTTTGAGTGCCTAGGACTGAAATGAACCTGGTAGAGCATCCCACACAAACGAATGCTCCACATGCGGGTTTCACATGCCACCAACTCCACATTCACAGGCAACTTCAGCGCCACAGCCGTTTTCAGATAGCCCTCAATGCAAAGGCTCTAGACACAAATATTGGTGTGAGAGCTAATTCAATCAAGGAAACACTGCATGTTGGTGAAGGGCATATTGAAGAAGAATCAGCCGAGTGGTTCTTGTGGGAGAACAACTCCATTTGGCTCACTAACTTCACACACCATCAGGCTTCCAAGCAGCTCTCAAGGAAACTCAGTTTTCACACTCTATGCTTAGTGCCCTTTGAGTGCATTATCTAGAAATGAACCTGGTAGAACATCCCACACAAACGAATGCTCCACATGCGGGTTTCACATGCCACCAACTCCACATTCACAGGCAAGTTCAGCGCCACAGCCGTTTTCAGATAGCCCTCAATGCAAAGGCTCTAGACGCAAATATTGGTGTGAGAGCTAATTCAATCAAGGAAACACTGCATGTTGGTGAAGGGCATATTGAAGAAGGATCAGCCGAGTGGTTCTTGTGGGAGAACAACTCCATTTGGCTCACTAACTTCACACACCATCAGGCTTCCAAGCAGCTCTCAAGGAAACTCAGTTTTCACACTCTATGCTTAGTGCCCTTTGAGTGCATTATCTAGGAATGAACCTGGTAGAGCATTCCACACAAACGAATGCTCCACATGCGGGTTTCACATGCCACCAACTCCACATTCACAGGCAACTTCAGCGCCACAGCCGTTTTCAGATAGCCCTCAATGCAAAGGCTCTAGACGCAAATATTGGTGTGAGAGCTAATTCAATCAAGGAAACACTGCATGTTGGTGAAGGGCATATTGAAGAAGGATCAGCCGAGTGGTTCTTGTGGGAGAACAACTCCATTTGGCTCACTAACTTCACACACCATCAGACTTCCAAGCAGCTCTCAAGGAAACTCAGTTTTCACACTCTATGCTTAGTGCCCTTTGAGTGCATTATCTAGGAATGAACCTGGTAGAACATCCCACACAAACGAATGCTCCACATGCGGGTTTCACATGCCACCAACTCCACATTCACAGGCAAGTTCAGCGCCACAGCTGTTTTCAGATAGCCCTCAATGCAAAGGCTCTAGACGCAAATATTGGTGTGAGAGCTAATTCAATCAAGGAAACACTGCATGTTGGTGAAGGGCATATTGAAGAAGGATCAGCCGAGTGGTTCTTGTGGGAGAACAACTCCATTTGGCTCACTAACTTCACACACCATCAGGCTTCCAAGCAGCTCTCAAGGAAACTCAGTTTTCACACTCGATGCTTAGTGCCCTTTGAGTGCCTAGGACTGAAATGAAGCTTGGTGAGCATCCCACACAAACGAATGCTCCACATGCGGGTTTCACATGCCACCAACTCCACATTCACAGGCAACTTCAGCGCCACAGCTGTTTTCAGATAGCCCTCAATGCAAAGGCTCTAGACGCAAATATTGGTGTGAGAGCTAATTCAATCAAGGAAACACTGCATGTTGGTGAAGGGCATATTGAAGAAGGATCAGCCGAGTGGTTCTTGTGGGAGAACAACTCCATTTGGCTCACTAACTTCACACACCATCAGGCTTCCAAGCAGCTCTCAAGGAAACTCAGTTTTCACACTCTATGCTTAGTGCCCTTTGAGTGCCTAGGACTGAAATGAACCTGGTAGAGCATCCCACACAAACGAATGCTCCACATGCGGGTTTCACATGCCACCAACTCCACATTCACAGGCAACTTCAGCGCCACAGCCATTTTCAGATAGCCCTCAATGCAAAGGCTCTAGACACAAATATTGGTGTGAGAGCTAATTCAATCAAGGAAACACTGCATGTTGGTGAAGGGCATATTGAAGAAGGATCAGCCGAGTGGTTCTTGTGGGAGAACAACTCCATTTGGCTCACTAACTTCACACACCATCAGGCTTCCAAGCAGCTCTCAAGGAAACTCAGTTTTCACACTCTATGCTTAGTGCCCTTTGAGTGCATTATCTAGGAATGAACCTGGTAGAGCATCCCACACAAACGAATGCTCCACATGCGGGTTTCACATGCCACCAACTCCACATTGACAGGCAACTTCAGCGCCACAGCCGTTTTCAGATAGCCCTCAATGCAAAGGCTCTAGACGCAAATATTGGTGTGAGAGCTAATTCAATCAAGGAAACACTGCATGTTGGTGAAGGGCATATTGAAGAAGGATCAGCCGAGTGGTTCTTGTGGGAGAACAACTCCATTTGGCTCACTAACTTCACACACCATCAGGCTTCCAAGCAGCTCTCAAGGAAACTCAGTTTTCACACTCTATGCTTAGTGCCCTTTGAGTGCATTATCTAGGAATGAACCTGGTAGAGCATCCCACACAAACGAATGCTCCACATGCGGGTTTCACATGCCACCAACTCCACATTGACAGGCAACTTCAGCGCCACAGCCGTTTTCAGATAGCCCTCAATGCAAAGGCTCTAGACGCAAATATTGGTGTGAGAGCTAATTCAATCAAGGAAACACTGCATGTTGGTGAAGGGCATATTGAAGAAGGATCAGCCGAGTGGTTCTTGTGGGAGAACAACTCCATTTGGCTCACTAACTTCACACACCATCAGGCTTCCAAGCAGCTCTCAAGGAAACTCAGTTTTCACACTCTATGCTTAGTGCCCTTTGAGTGCATTATCTAGGAATGAACCTGGTAGAACATCCCACACAAACGAATGCTCCACATGCGGGTTTCACATGCCACCAACTCCACATTCACAGGCAACTTCAGCGCCACAGCTGTTTTCAGATAGCCCTCAATGCAAAGGCTCTAGACGCAAATATTGGTGTGAGAGCTAATTCAATCAAGGAAACACTGCATGTTGGTGAAGGGCACATTGAAGAAGGATCAGCCGAGTGGTTCTTGTGGGAGAACAACTCCATTTGGCTCACTAACTTCACACACCATCAGGCTTCCAAGCAGCTCTCAAGGAAACTCAGTTTTCACACTCTATGCTTAGTGCCCTTTGAGTACCTACGACTGAAATGAACCTGGTAGAGCATCCCACACAAACGAATGCTCCACATGCGGGTTTCACATGCCACCAACTCCACATTCACAGGCAACTTCAGCGCCACAGCCGTTTTCAGATAGCCCTCAATGCAAAGGCTCTAGACGCAAATATTGGTGTGAGAGCTAATTCAATCAAGGAAACACTGCATGTTGGTGAAGGGCATATTGAAGAAGGATCAGCCGAGTGGTTCTTGTGGGAGAACAACTCCATTTGGCTCACTAACTTCACACACCATCAGGCTTCCAAGCAGCTCTCAAGGAAACTCAGTTTTCACACTCTATGCTTAGTGCCCTATGAGTGCATTATCTAGGAATGAACCTGGTAGAACATGCCACACAAACGAATGCTCCACATGCAGTTTTCACATGCCACCAACTCCACATTGACAGGCAACTTCAGCGCCACAACCGTTTTCAGATAGCCCTCAATGCAAAGGCTCTAGACGCAAATATTGGTGTGAGAGCTAATTCAATCAAGGAAACACTGCATGTTGGTGAAGGGCATATTGAAGAAGGATCAGCCGAGTGGTTCTTGTGGGAGAACAACTCCATTTGGCTCACTAACTTCACACACCATCAGGCTTCCAAGCAGGTCTCAAGGAATCTCAGTTTTCACACTCGATGCTTAGTGCCCTTTGAGTGCATTATCTAGGAATGAACCGCATGTGGAGCATGCCACACAAACGAATGCTCCACATGCGGGTTTCACATGCCACCAACTCCACATTCACAGGCAACTTCAGCGCCACAGCCGTTTTCAGATAGCCCTCAATGCAAAGGCTCTAGACGCAAATATTGGTGTGAGAGCTAATTCAATCAAGGAAACACTGCATGTTGGTGAAGGGCATATTGAAGAAGGATCAGCCGAGTGGTTCTTGTGGGAGAACAACTCCATTTGGCTCACTAACTTCACACACCATCAGGCATCCAAGCAGCTCTCAAGGAAACTCAGTTTTCACACTCTATGCTTAGTGCCCTTTGAGTGCATTATCTAGGAATGAACCTGGTAGAGCATCCCACACAAACGAATGCTCCACATGCGGGTTTCACATGCCACCAACTCCACATTCACAGGCAACTTCAGCGCCACAGCCGTTTTCAGATAGCCCTCAATGCAAAGGCTCTAGACGCAAATATTGGTGTGAGAGCTAATTCAATCAAGGAAACACTGCATGTTGGTGAAGGGCATATTGAAGAAGGATCAGCCGAGTGGTTCTTGTGGGAGAACAACTCCATTTGGCTCACTAACTTCACACACCATCAGGCATCCTAGCAGCTCTCAAGGAAACTCAGTTTTCACACTCTATGCTTAGTGCCCTTTGAGTGCATTATCTAGGAATGAACCTGGTAGAACATCCCACACAAACGAATGCTCCACATGCGGGTTTCACATGCCACCAACTCCACATTGACAGGCAACTTCAGCGCCACAGCTGTTTTCAGATAGCCCTCAATGCAAAGGCTCTAGACGCAAATATTGGTGTGAGAGCTAATTCAATCAAGGAAACACTGCATGTTGGTGAAGGGCATATTGAAGAAGGATCAGCCGAGTGGTTCTTGTGGGAGAACAACTCCATTTGGCTCACTAACTTCACACACCATCAGGCTTCCAAGCAGCTCTCAAGGAAACTCAGTTTTCACACTCTATGCTTAGTGCCCTTTGAGTGCCTAGGACTGAAATGAAGCTTGGTGAGCATGCCACACAAACGAATGCTCCACATGCGGGTTTCACATGCCACCAACTCCACATTCACAGGCAACTTCAGCGCCACAGCCGTTTTCAGATAGCCCTCAATGCAAAGGCTCTAGACGCAAATATTGGTGTGAGAGCTAATTCAATCAAGGAAACACTGCATGTTGGTGAAGGGCATATTGAAGAAGGATCAGCCGAGTGGTTCTTGTGGGAGAACAACTCCATTTGGCTCACTAACTTCACACACCATCAGACTTCCAAGCAGCTCTCAAGGAAACTCAGTTTTCACACTCTATGCTTAGTGCCCTTTGAGTGCATTATCTAGGAATAAACCTGGTAGAGCATGCCACACAAACGAATGCTCCACATGCGGGTTTCACATGCCACCAACTCCACATTCACAGGCAACTTCAGCGCCACAGCCGTTTTCAGATAGCCCTCAATGCAAAGGCTCTAGACGCAAATATTGGTGTGAGAGCTAATTCAATCAAGGAAACACTGCATGTTGGTGAAGGGCATATTGAAGAAGGATCAGCCGAGTGGTTCTTGTGGGAGAACAACTCCACTTGGCTCACTAACTTCACACACCATCAGGCATCCTAGCAGCTCTCAAGGAAACTCAGTTTTCACACTCTATGCTTAGTGCCCTTTGAGTGCATTATCTAGGAATGAACCTGGTAGAACATCCCACACAAACGAATGCTCCACATGCGGGTTTCACATGCCACCAACTCCACATTGACAGGCAACTTCAGCGCCACAGCTGTTTTCAGATAGCCCTCAATGCAAAGGCTCTAGACGCAAATATTGGTGTGAGAGCTAATTCAATCAAGGAAACACTGCATGTTGGTGAAGGGCATATTGAAGAAGGATCAGCCGAGTGGTTCTTGTGGGAGAACAACTCCATTTGGCTCACTAACTTCACACACCATCAGGCTTCCAAGCAGCTCTCAAGGAAACTCAGTTTTCACACTCTATGCTTAGTGCCCTTTGAGTGCATTATCTAGGAATGAACCTGGTAGAGCATTCCACACAAACGAATGCTCCACATGCGGGTTTCACATGCCACCAACTCCACATTGACAGACAACTTCAGCGCCACAGCCGTTTTCAGATAGCCCTCAATGCAAAGGCTCTAGACGCAAATATTGGTGTGAGAGCTAATTCAATCAAGGAAACACTGCATGTTGGTGAAGGGCATATTGAAGAAGGATCAGCCGAGTGGTTCTTGTGGGAGAACAACTCCATTTGGCTCACTAACTTCACACACCATCAGGCTTCCAAGCAGCTCTCAAGGAAACTCAGTTTTCACACTCTATGCTTAGTGCCCTTTGAGTGCCTAGGACTGAAATGAAGCTTGGTGAGCATCCCACACAAACGAATGCTCCACATGCGGGTTTCACATGCCACCAACTCCACATTCACAGGCAACTTCAGCGCCACAGCCGTTTTCAGATAGCCCTCAATGCAAAGGCTCTAGACGCAAATATTGGTGTGAGAGCTAATTCAATCAAGGAAACACTGCATGTTGGTGAAGGGCATATTGAAGAAGGATCAGCCGAGTGGTTCTTGTGGGAGAACAACTCCATTTGGCTCACTAACTTCACACACCATCAGGCTTCCAAGCAGCTCTCAAGGAAACTCAGTTTTCACACTCTATGCTTAGTGCCCTTTGAGTGCCTAGGACTGAAATGAAGCTTGGTGAGCATCCCACACAAACGAATGCTCCACATGCGGTTTCACATGCCACCAACTCCACATTCACAGGCAACTTCAGCGCCACAGCCGTTTTCAGATAGCCCTCAACGCAAAGGCTCTAGACGCAAATATTGGTGTGAGAGCTAATTCAATCAAGGAAACACTGCATGTTGGTGAAGGGCATATTGAAGAAGGATCAGCCGAGTGGTTCTTGTGGGAGAACAACTCCATTTGGCTCACTAACTTCACACACCATCAGGCTTCCAAGCAGCTCTCAAGGAAACTCAGTTTTCACACTCTATGCTTAGAGCCCTTTGAGTGCCTAGGACTGAAATGAACCTGGTAGAGCATCCCACACAAACGAATGCTCCACATGCGGGTTTCACATGCCACCAACTCCACATTCACAGGCAACTTCAGCGCCACAGCCGTTTTCAGATAGCCCTCAATGCAAAGGCTCTAGACGCAAATATTGGTGTGAGAGCTAATTCAATCAAGGAAACACTGCATGTTGGTGAAGGGCATATTGAAGAAGGATCAGCCGAGTGGTTCTTGTGGGAGAACAACTCCATTTGGCTCACTAACTTCACACACCATCAGGCTTCCAAGCAGCTCTCAAGGAAACTCAGTTTTCACACTCTATGCTTAGTGCCCTTTGAGTGCATTATCTAGGAATGAACCTGGTAGAGCATCCCACACAAACGAATGCTCCACATGCGGGTTTCACATGCCACGAACTCCACATTCTCAGGCAACTTCAGCGCCACAGCCGTTTTCAGATAGCCCTCAATGCAAAGGCTCTAGACGCAAATATTGGTGTGAGAGCTAATTCAATCAAGGAAACACTGCATGTTGGTGAAGGGCATATTGAAGAAGGATCAGCCGAGTGGTCCTTGTGGGAGAACAACTCCATTTGGCTCACTAACTTCACACACCATCAGGCTTCCAAGCAGCTCTCAAGGAAACTCAGTTTTCACACTCTATGCTTAGTGCCCTTTGAGTGCATTATCTAGGAATGAACCTGGTAGAACATCCCACACAAACGAATGCTCCACATGCGGGTTTCACATGCCACCAACTCCACATTCACAGGCAAGTTCAGCGCCACAGCTGTTTTCAGATTGCCCTCAATGCAAAGGCTCTAGACGCAAATATTGGTGTGAGAGCTAATTCAATCAAGGAAACACTGCATGTTGGTGAAGGGCATATTGAAGAAGGATCAGCCGAGTGGTTCTTGTGGGAGAACAACTCCATTTGGCTCATTAACTTCACACACCATCAGGCTTCCAAGCAGCTCTCAAGGAAACTCAGTTTTCACACTCGATGCTTAGTGCCCTTTGAGTGCCTAGGACTGAAATGAAGCTTGGTGAGCATGCCACACAAACGAATGCTCCACATGCGGGTTTCACATGCCACCAACTCCACATTCACAGGCAACTTCAGCGCCACAGCTGTTTTCAGATAGCCCTCAATGCAAAGGCTCTAGACGCAAATATTGGTGTGAGAGCTAATTCAATCAAGGAAACACTGCATGTTGGTGAAGGGCATATTGAAGAAGGATCAGCCGAGTGGTTCTTGTGGGAGAACAACTCCATTTGGCTCACTAACTTCACACACCATCAGGCTTCCAAGCAGCTCTCAAGGAAACTCAGTTTTCACACTCTATGCTTAGTGCCCTTTGAGTGCCTAGGACTGAAATGAACCTGGTAGAGCATCCCACACAAACGAATGCTCCACATGCGGGTTTCACATGCCACCAACTCCACATTCACAGGCAACTTCAGCGCCACAGTCATTTTCAGATAGCCCTCAATGCAAAGGCTCTAGACACAAATATTGGTGTGAGAGCTAATTCAATCAAGGAAACACTGCATGTTGGTGAAGGGCATATTGAAGAAGGATCAGCCGAGTGGTTCTTGTGGGAGAACAACTCCATTTGGCTCACTAACTTCACACACCATCAGGCTTCCAAGCAGCTCTCAAGGAAACTCAGTTTTCACACTCTATGCTTAGTGCCCTTTGAGTGCATTATCTAGGAATGAACCTGGTAGAACATCCCACACAAACGAATGCTCCACATGCGGGTTTCACATGCCACCAACTCCACATTCACAGGCAAGTTCAGCGCCACAGCCGTTTTCAGATAGCCCTCAATGCAAAGGCTCTAGACGCAAATATTGGTGTGAGAGCTAATTCAATCAAGGAAACACTGCATGTTGGTGAAGGGCATATTGAAGAAGGATCAGCCGAGTGGTTCTTGTGGGAGAACAACTCCATTTGGCTCACTAACTTCACACACCATCAGGCTTCCAAGCAGCTCTCAAGGAAACTCAGTTTTCACACTCTATGCTTAGTGCCCTTTGAGTGCATTATCTAGGAATGAACCTGGTAGAGCATCCCACACAAACGAATGCTCCACATGCGGGTTTCACATGCCACCAACTCCACATTGACAGGCAACTTCAGCGCCACAGCCGTTTTCAGATAGCCCTCAATGCAAAGGCTCTAGACGCAAATATTGGTGTGAGAGCTAATTCAATCAAGGAAACACTGCATGTTGGTGAAGGGCATATTGAAGAAGGATCAGCCGAGTGGTTCTTGTGGGAGAACAACTCCATTTGGCTCACTAACTTCACACACCATCAGGCTTCCAAGCAGCTCTCAAGGAAACTCAGTTTTCACACTCTATGCTTAGTGCCCTATGAGTGCATTATCTAGGAATGAACCTGGTAGAACATGCCACACAAACGAATGCTCCACATGCAGTTTTCACATGCCACCAACTCCACATTGACAGGCAACTTCAGCGCCACAACCGTTTTCAGATAGCCCTCAATGCAAAGGCTCTAGACGCAAATATTGGTGTGAGAGCTAATTCAATCAAGGAAACACTGCATGTTGGTGAAGGGCATATTGAAGAAGGATCAGCCGAGTGGTTCTTGTGGGAGAACAACTCCATTTGGCTCACTAACTTCACACACCATCAGGCTTCCAAGCAGCTCTCAAGGAAACTCAGTTTTCACACTCTATGCTTAGTGCCCTTTGAGTGCATTATCTAGGAATGAACCGCATGTGGAGCATGCCACACAAACGAATGCTCCACATGCGGGTTTCACATGCCACCAACTCCACATTCACAGGCAACTTCAGCGCCACAGCCGTTTTCAGATAGCCCTCAATGCAAAGGCTCTAGACGCAAATATTGGTGTGAGAGCTAATTCAATCAAGGAAACACTGCATGTTGGTGAAGGGCATATTTAAGAAGGATCAGCCGAGTGGTTCTTGTGGGAGAACAACTCCATTTGGCTCACTAACTTCACACACCATCAGGCATCCAAGCAGCTCTCAAGGAAACTCAGTTTTCACACTCTATGCTTAGTGCCCTTTGAGTGCATTATCTAGGAATGAACCTGGTAGAGCATCCCACAGAAACGAATGCTCCACATGCGGGTTTCACATGCCACCAACTCCACATTGACAGGCAACTTCAGCGCCACAGCCGTTTTCAGATAGCCCTCAATGCAAAGGCTCTAGACGCAAATATTGGTGTGAGAGCTAATTCAATCAAGGAAACACTGCATGTTGGTGAAGGGCATATTGAAGAAGGATCAGCCGAGTGGTTCTTGTGGGAGAACAACTCCATTTGGCTCACTAACTTCACACACCATCAGGCATCCTAGCAGCTCTCAAGGAAACTCAGTTTTCACACTCTATGCTTAGTGCCCTTTGAGTGCATTATCTAGGAATGAACCTGGTAGAACATCCCACACAAACGAATGCTCCACATGCGGGTTTCACATGCCACCAACTCCACATTGACAGGCAACTTCAGCGCCACAGCTCTTTTCAGATAGCCCTCAATGCAAAGGCTCTAGACGCAAATATTGGTGTGAGAGCTAATTCAATCAAGGAAACACTGCATGTTGGTGAAGGGCATATTGAAGAAGGATCAGCCGAGTGGTTCTTGTGGGAGAACAACTCCATTTGGCTCACTAACTTCACACACCATCAGGCTTCCAAGCAGCTCTCAAGGAAACTCAGTTTTCACACTCTATGCTTAGTGCCCTTTGAGTGCCTAGGACTGAAATGAAGCTTGGTGAGCATGCCACACAAACGAATGCTCCACATGCGGGTTTCACATGCCACCAACTCCACATTCACAGGCAACTTCAGCGCCACAGCCGTTTTCAGATAGCCCTCAATGCAAAGGCTCTAGACGCAAATATTGGTGTGAGAGCTAATTCAATCAAGGAAACACTGCATGTTGGTGAAGGGCATATTGAAGAAGGATCAGCCGAGTGGTTCTTGTGGGAGAACAACTCCATTTGGCTCACTAACTTCACACACCATCAGGCTTCCAAGCAGCTCTCAAGGAAACTCAGTTTTCACACTCTATGCTTAGTGCCCTTTGAGTGCATTATCTAGGAATAAACCTGGTAGAGCATGCCACACAAACGAATGCTCCACATGCGGGTTTCACATGCCACCAACTCCACATTCACAGGCAACTTCAGCGCCACAGCCGTTTTCAGATAGCCCTCAATGCAAAGGCTCTAGACGCAAATATTGGTGTGAGAGCTAATTCAATCAAGGAAACACTGCATGTTGGTGAAGGGCATATTGAAGAAGGATCAGCCGAGTGGTTCTTGTGGGAGAACAACTCCACTTGGCTCACTAACTTCACACACCATCAGGCATCCTAGCAGCTCTCAAGGAAACTCAGTTTTCACACTCTATGCTTAGTGCCCTTTGAGTGCATTATCTAGGAATGAACCTGGTAGAACATCCCACACAAACGAATGCTCCACATGCGGGTTTCACATGCCACCAACTCCACATTGACAGGCAACTTCAGCGCCACAGCTGTTTTCAGATAGCCCTCAATGCAAAGGCTCTAGACGCAAATATTGGTGTGAGAGCTAATTCAATCAAGGAAACACTGCATGTTGGTGAAGGGCATATTGAAGAAGGATCAGCCGAGTGGTTCTTGTGGGAGAACAACTCCATTTGGCTCACTAACTTCACACACCATCAGGCTTCCAAGCAGCTCTCAACGAAACTCAGTTTTCACACTCTATGCTTAGTGCCCTTTGAGTGCCTAGGACTGAAATGAAGCTTGGTGAGCATGCCACACAAACGAATGCTCCACATGCGGGTTTCACATGCCACCAACTCCACATTGACAGGCAACTTCAGCGCCACAGCCGTTTTCAGATAGCCCTCAATGCAAAGGCTCTAGACGCAAATATTGGTGTGAGAGCTAATTCAATCAAGGAAACACTGCATGTTGGTGAAGGGCATATTGAAGAAGGATCAGCCGAGTGGTTCTTGTGGGAGAACAACTCCACTTGGCTCACTAACTTCACACACCATCAGGCTTCCAAGCAGCTCTCAAGGAAACTCAGTTTTCACACTCTATGCTTAGTGCCCTTTGAGTGCATTATCTAGGAATGAACCTGGTAGAGCATCCCACACAAACGAATGCTCCACATGCGGGTTTCACATGCCACCAACTCCACATTGACAGACAACTTCAGCGCCACAGCCGTTTTCAGATAGCCCTCAATGCAAAGGCTCTAGACGCAAATATTGGTGTGAGAGCTAATTCAATCAAGGAAACACTGCATGTTGGTGAAGGGCATATTGAAGAAGGATCAGCCGAGCGGTTCTTGTGGGAGAACAACTCCATTTGGCTCACTAACTTCACACACCATCAGGCTTCCAAGCAGCTCTCAAGGAAACTCAGTTTTCACACTCTATGCTTAGTGCCCTTTGAGTGCATTATCTAGGAATGAACCTGGTAGAGCATCCCACACAAACGAATGCTCCACATGCGGGTTTCACATGCCACCAACTCCACATTGACAGGCAACTTCAGCGCCACAGCCGTTTTCAGATAGCCCTCAATGCAAAGGCTCTAGACGCAAATATTGGTGTGAGAGCTAATTCAATCAAGGAAACACTGCATGTTGGTGAAGGGCATATTGAAGAAGGATCAGCCGAGTGGTTCTTGTGGGAGAGCAACTCCATTTGGCTCACTAACTTCACACACCATCAGGCTTCCAAGCAGCTCTCAAGGAAACTCAGTTTTCACACTCGATGCTTAGTGCCCTTTGAGTGCATTATCTAGGAATGAACCTGGTAGAACATCCCACACAACCGAATGCTCCACATGCGGGTTTCACATGCCACCAACTCCACATTCACAGGCAAGTTCAGCGCCACAGCCGTTTTCAGATAGCCCTCAATGCAAAGGCTCTAGACGCAAATATTGGTGTGACAGCTAATTCAATCAAGGAAACACTGCATGTTGGTGAAGGGCATATTGAAGAAGGATCAGCCGAGTGGTTCTTGTGGGAGAACAACTCCATTTGGCTCACTAACTTCACACACCATCAGGCTTCCAAGCAGCTCTCAAGGAAACTCAGTTTTCACACTCTATGCTTAGTGCCCTTTGAGTGCATTATCTAGGAATGAACCGCATGTGGAGCATGCCACACAAACGAATGCTCCACATGCGGGTTTCACATGCCACCAACTCCACATTCACAGGCAACTTCAGCGCCACAGCCGTTTTCAGATAGCCCTCAATGCAAAGGCTCTAGACGCAAATATTGGTGTGAGAGCTAATTCAATCAAGGAAACACTGCATGTTGGTGAAGGGCATATTGAAGAAGGATCAGCCGAGTGGGTTCTTGTGGGAGAACAACTCCATTTGGCTCACTAACTTCACACACCATCAGGCATCCAAGCAGCTCTCAAGGAAACTCAGTTTTCACACTCTATGCTTAGTGCCCTTTGAGTGCATTATCTAGGAATGAACCTGGTAGAGCATCCCACACAAACGAATGCTCCACATGCGGGTTTCACATGCCACCAACTCCACATTCACAGGCAACTTCAGCGCCACAGCCGTTTACAGATAGCCCTCAATGCAAAGGCTCTAGACGCAAATATTGGTGTGAGAGCTAATTCAATCAAGGAAACACTGCATGTTGGTGAAGGGCATATTGAAGAAGGATCAGCCGAGTGGTTCTTGTGGGAGAACAACTCCATTTGGCTCACTAACTTCACACACCATCAGGCATCCTAGCAGCTCTCAAGGAAACTCAGTTTTCACACTCTATGCTTAGTGCCCTTTGAGTGCATTATCTAGGAATGAACCTGGTAGAACATCCCACACAAACGAATGCTCCACATGCGGGTTTCACATGCCACCAACTCCACATTCACAGGCAACTTCAGCGCCACAGCTGTTTTCAGATAGCCCTCAATGCAAAGGCTCTAGACGCAAATATTGGTGTGAGAGCTAATTCAATCAAGGAAACACTGCATGTTGGTGAAGGGCATATTGAAGAAGGATCAGCTGAGTGGTTCTTGTGGGAGAGCAACTCCATTTGGCTCACTAACTTCACACACCATCAGGCTTCCAAGCAGCTCTCAAGGAAACTCAGTTTTCACACTCTATGCTTAGTGCCCTTTGAGTGCCTAGGACTGAAATGAAGCTTGGTGAGCATGCCACACAAACGAATGCTCCACATGCGGGTTTCACATGCCACCAACTCCACATTCACAGGCAACTTCAGCGCCACAGCCGTTTTCAGATAGCCCTCAATGCAAAGGCTCTAGACGCAAATATTGGTGTGAGAGCTAATTCAATCAAGGAAACACTGCATGTTGGTGAAGGGCATATTGAAGAAGGATCAGCCGAGTGGTTCTTGTGGGAGAACAACTCCATTTGGCTCACTAACTTCACACACCATCAGGCTTCCAAGCAGCTCTCAAGGAAACTCAGTTTTCACACTCTATGCTTAGTGCCCTTTGAGTGCATTATCTAGGAATGAACCTGGTAGAACATCCCACACAAACGAATGCTCCACATGCGGGTTTCACATGCCACCAACTCCACATTCACAGGCAACTTCAGCGCCACAGCCGTTTTCAGATAGCCCTCAATGCAAAGGCTCTAGACGCAAATATTGGTGTGAGAGCTAATTCAATCAAGGAAACACTGCATGTTGGTGAAGGGCATATTGAAGAAGGATCAGCCGAGTGGTTCTTGTGGGAGAACAACTCCACTTGGCTCACTAACTTCACACACCATCAGGCATCCTAGCAGCTCTCAAGGAAACTCAGTTTTCACACTCTATGCTTAGTGCCCTTTGAGTGCATTATCTAGGAATGAACCTGGTAGAACATCCCACACAAACGAATGCTCCACATGCGGGTTTCACATGCCACCAACTCCACATTGACAGGCAACTTCAGCGCCACAGCTGTTTTCAGATAGCCATCAATGCAAAGGCTCTAGACGCAAATATTGGTGTGAGAGCTAATTCAATCAAGGAAACACTGCATGTTGGTGAAGGGCATATTGAAGAAGGATCAGCCGAGTGGTTCTTGTGGGAGAACAACTCCATTTGGCTCACTAACTTCACACACCATCAGGCTTCCAAGCAGCTCTCAAGGAAACTCAGTTTTCACACTCTATGCTTAGTGCCCTTTGAGTGCCTAGGACTGAAATGAAGCTTGGTGAGCATGCCACACAAACGAATGCTCCACATGCGGGTTTCACATGCCACCAACTCCACATTCACAGGCAACTTCAGCGCCACAGCCGTTTTCAGATAGCCCTCAATGCAAAGGCTCTAGACGCAAATATTGGTGTGAGAGCTAATTCAATCAAGGAAACACTGCATGTTGGTGAAGGGCATATTGAAGAAGGATCAGCCGAGTGGTTCTTGTGGGAGAACAACTCCATTTGGCTCACTAACTTCACACACCATCAGGCTTCCAAGCAGCTCTCAAGGAAACTCAGTTTTCACACTCTATGCTTAGTGCCCTTTGAGTGCATTATCTAGGAATAAACCTGGTAGAGCATGCCACACAAACGAATGCTCCACATGCGGGTTTCACATGCCACCAACTCCACATTCACAGGCAACTTCAGCGCCACAGCCGTTTTCAGATAGCCCTCAATGCAAAGGCTCTAGACGCAAATATTGGTGTGAGAGCTAATTCAATCAAGGAAACACTGCATGTTGGTGAAGGGCATATTGAAGAAGGATCAGCCGAGTGGTTCTTGTGGGAGAACAACTCCACTTGGCTCACTAACTTCACACACCATCAGGCTTCCAAGCAGCTCTCAAGGAAACTCAGTTTTCACACTCGATGCTTAGTGCCCTTTGAGTGCATTATCTAGGAATGAACCTGGTAGAGCATTCCACACAAACGAATGCTCCACATGCGGGTTTCACATGCCACCAACTCCACATTGACAGACAACTTCAGCGCCACAGCCGTTTTCAGATAGCCCTCAATGCAAAGGCTCTAGACGCAAATATTGGTGTGAGAGCTAATTCAATCAAGGAAACACTGCATGTTGGTGAAGGGCATATTGAAGAAGGATCAGCCGAGTGGTTCTTGTGGGAGAACAACTCCATTTGGCTCACTAACTTCACACACCATCAGGCTTCCAAGCAGCTCTCAAGGAAACTCAGTTTTCACACTCTATGCTTAGTGCCCTTTGAGTGCATTATCTAGCAATGAACCTGGTAGAGCATCCCACACAAACGAATGCTCCACATGCGGGTTTCACATGCCACCAACTCCACATTCTCAGGCAACTTCAGCGCCACAGCCGTTTTCAGATAGCCCTCAATGCAAAGGCTCTAGACGCAAATATTGGTGTGAGAGCTAATTCAATCAAGGAAACACTGCATGTTGGTGAAGGGCATATTGAAGAAGGATCAGCCGAGTGGTTCTTGTGGGAGAGCAACTCCATTTGGCTCACTAACTTCACACACCATCAGGCTTCCAAGCAGCTCTCAAGGAAACTCAGTTTTCACACTCTATGCTTAGTGCCCTTTGAGTGCCTAGGACTGAAATGAAGCTTGGTGAGCATCCCACACAAACGAATGCTCCACATGCGGGTTTCACATGCCACCAACTCCACATTCAC
Organism: Ochotona princeps; assembly: GCF_030435755.1. NCBI lineage: Eukaryota > Metazoa > Chordata > Mammalia > Lagomorpha > Ochotonidae > Ochotona > Ochotona princeps. The sequence goes on from NW_026697574.1 coordinate 49,513, forward strand.
AGGCAACTTCAGCGCCACAGCCGTTTTCAGATAGCCCTCAACGCAAAGGCTCTAGACGCAAATATTGGTGTGAGAGCTAATTCAATCAAGGAAACACTGCATGTTGGTGAAGGGCATATTGAAGAAGGATCAGCCGAGTGGTTCTTGTGGGAGAACAACTCCATTTGGCTCACTAACTTCACACACCATCAGGCTTCCAAGCAGCTCTCAAGGAAACTCAGTTTTCACACTCTATGCTTAGTGCCCTTTGAGTGCCTAGGACTGAAATGAAGCTTGGTGAGCATCCCACACAAACGAATGCTCCACATGCGGGTTTCACATGCCACCAACTCCACATTCACAGGCAACTTCAGCGCCACAGCTGTTTTCAGATAGCCCTCAATGCAAAGGCTCTAGACGCAAATATTGGTGTGAGAGCTAATTCAATCAAGGAAACACTGCATGTTGGTGAAGGGCATATTGAAGAAGGATCAGCCGAGTGGTTCTTGTGGAGAACAACTCCATTTGGCTCACTAACTTCACACACCATCAGGCTTCCAAGCAGCTCTCAAGGAAACTCAGTTTTCACACTCTATGCTTAGTGCCCTTTGAGTGCCTAGGACTGAAATGAACCTGGTAGAGCATCCCACACAAACGAATGCTCCACATGCGGGTTTCACATGCCACCAACTCCACATTCACAGGCAACTTCAGCGCCACAGCCGTTTTCAGATAGCCCTCAATGCAAAGGCTCTAGACACAAATATTGGTGTGAGAGCTAATTCAATCAAGGAAACACTGCATGTTGGTGAAGGGCATATTGAAGAAGGATCAGCCGAGTGGTTCTTGTGGGAGAACAACTCCATTTGGCTCACTAACTTCACACACCATCAGGCTTCCAAGCAGCTCTCAAGGAAACTCAGTTTTCACACTCGATGCTTAGTGCCCTTTGAGTGCATTATCTAGGAATGAACCTGGTAGAGCATCCCACACAAACGAATGCTCCACATGCGGGTTTCACATGCCACCAACTCCACATTGACAGGCAACTTCAGCGCCACAGCCGTTTTCAGATAGCCCTCAATGCAAAGGCTCTAGACGCAAATATTGGTGTGAGAGCTAATTCAATCAAGGAAACACTGCATGTTGGTGAAGGGCATACTGAAGAAGGATCAGCCGAGTGGTTCTTGTGGGAGAACAACTCCATTTGGCTCACTAACTTCACATACCATCAGGCTTCCAAGCAGCTCTCAAGGAAACTCAGTTTTCACACTCTATGCTTAGTGCCCTTTGAGTGCATTATCTAGGAATGAACCTGGTAGAACATCCCACACAAACGAATGCTCCACATGCGGGTTTCACATGCCACCAACTCCACATTCACAGGCAAGTTCAGCGCCACAGCTGTTTTCAGATAGCCCTCAATGCAAAGGCTCTAGACGCAAATATTGGTGTGAGAGCTAATTCAATCAAGGAAACACTGCATGTTGGTGAAGGGCATATTGAAGAAGGATCAGCCGAGTGGTTCTTGTGGGAGAACAACTCCATTTGGCTCACTAACTTCACACACCATCAGGCTTCAAGCAGCTCTCAAGGAAACTCAGTTTTCACACTCTATGCTTAGTGCCCTTTGAGTGCATTATCTAGGAATGAACCTGGTAGAGCATCCCACACAAACGAATGCTCCACATGCGGGTTTCACATGCCACCAACTCCACATTCACAGGCAACTTCAGCGCCACAGCCGTTTTCAGATAGCCCTCAATGCAAAGGCTCTAGACGCAAATATTGGTGTGAGAGCTAATTCAATCAAGGAAACACTGCATGTTGGTGAAGGGCATATTGAAGAAGGATCAGCCGAGTGGTTCTTGTGGGAGAACAACTCCATTTGGCTCACTAACTTCACACACCATCAGGCTTCCAAGCAGCTCTCAAGGAAACTCAGTTTTCACACTCTATGCTTAGTGCCCTTTGAGTGCATTATCTAGGAATGAACCTGGTAGAGCATCCCACACAAACGAATGCTCCACATGCGGGTTTCACATGCCACCAACTCCACATTCACAGGCAACTTCAGCGCCACAGCCGTTTTCAGATAGCCCTCAATGCAAAGGCTCTAGACACAAATATTGGTGTGAGAGCTAATTCAATCAAGGAAACACTGCATGTTGGTGAAGGGCATATTGAAGAAGGATCAGCCGAGTGGTTTTTTGTGGGAGAACAACTCCATTTGGCTCACTAACTTCACACACCATCAGGCTTCCAAGCAGCTCTCAAGGAAACTCAGTTTTCACACTCTATGCTTAGTGCCCTTTTGAGTGCATTATCTAGGAATGAACCTGGTAGAACATCCCACACAAACGAATGCTCCACATGCGGGTTTCACATGCCACCAACTCCACATTGACAGGCAACTTCAGCGCCACAGCCGTTTTCAGATAGCCCTCAATGCAAAGGCTCTAGACGCAAATATTGGTGTGAGAGCTAATTCAATCAAGGAAACACTGCATGTTGGTGAAGGGCATATTGAAGAAGGATCAGCCGAGTGGTTCTTGTGGGAGAACAACTCCATTTGGCTCACTAACTTCACACACCATCAGGCTTCCAAGCAGCTCTCAAGGAAACTCAGTTTTCACACTCTATGCTTAGTGCCCTTTGAGTGCATTATCTAGGAATGAACCGCATGTGGAGCATGCCACACAAACGAATGCTCCACATGCGGGTTTCACATGCCACCAACTCCACATTCACAGGCAACTTCAGCGCCACAGCCGTTTTCAGATAGCCCTCAATGCAAAGGCTCTAGACACAAATATTGGTGTGAGAGCTAATTCAATCAAGGAAACACTGCATGCTGGTGAAGGGCATATTGAAGAAGGATCAGCCGAGTGGTTCTTGTGGGAGAACAACTCCATTTGGCTCACTAACTTCACACACCATCAGGCTTCCAAGCAGCTCTCAAGGAAACTCAGTTTTCACACTCTATGCTTAGTGCCCTTTGAGTGCATTATCTAGGAATGAACCTGGTAGAGCATCCCACACAAACGAATGCTCCACATGCGGGTTTCACATGCACCAACTCCACATTCACAGGCAACTTCAGCGCCACAACCGTTTTCAGATAGCCCTCAATGCAAAGGCTCTAGACGCAAATATTGGTGTGAGAGCTAATTCAATCAAGGAAACACTGCATGTTGGTGAAGGGCATATTGAAGAAGGATCAGCCGAGTGGTTCTTGTGGGAGAACAACTCCATTTGGCTCACTAACTTCACACACCATCAGGCTTCCAAGCAGCTCTCAAGGAAACTCAGTTTTCACACTCTATGCTTAGTGCCCTTTGAGTGCATTATCTAGGAATGAACCTGGTAGAACATCCCACACAAACGAATGCTCCACATGCGGGTTTCACATGCCACCAACTCCACATTCACAGGCAAGTTCAGCGTCACAGGTGTTTTCAGATAGCCCTCAATGCAAAGGCTCTAGACGCAAATATTGGTGTGAGAGCTAATTCAATCAAGGAAACACTGCATGTTGGTGAAGGGCATATTGAAGAAGGATCAGCCGAGTGGTTCTTGTGGGAGAACAACTCCATTTGGCTCACTAACTTCACACACCATCAGGCTTCCAAGCAGCTCTCAAGGAAACTCAGTTTTCACACTATATGCTTAGTGCCCTTTGAGTGCATTATCTAGGAATGAACCTGGTAGAGCATCCCACACAAACGAATGCTCCACATGCGGGTTTCACATGCCACCAACTCCACATTCACAGGCAACTTCAGCGCCACAGCCGTTTTCAGATAGCCGTCAATGCAAAGGCTCTAGACGCAAATATTGGTGTGAGAGCTAATTCAATCAAGGAAACACTGCATGTTGGTGAAGGGCATATTGAAGAAGGATCAGCCGAGTGGTTCTTGTGGGAGAACAACTCCATTTGGCTCACTAACTTCACACACCATCAGGCTTCCAAGCAGCTCTCAAGGAAACTCAGTTTTCACACTCTATGCTTAGTGCCCTTTGAGTGCATTATCTAGGAATGAACCTGGTAGAGCATCCCACACAAACGAATGCTCCACATGCGGGTTTCACATGCCACCAACTCCACATTCACAGGCAACTTCAGCGCCACAGCCGTTTTCAGATAGCCCTCAATGCAAAGGCTCTAGACGCAAATATTGGTGTGAGAGCTAATTCAATCAAGGAAACACTGCATGTTGGTGAAGGGCATATTGAAGAAGGATCAGCCGAGTGGTTCTTGTGGGAGAACAACTCCATTTGGCTCACTAACTTCACACACCATCAGGCTTCCAAGCAGCTCTCAAGGAAACTCAGTTTTCACACTCGATGCTTAGTGCCCTTTGAGTGCATTATCTAGGAATGAACCTGGTAGAGCATCCCACACAAACGAATGCTCCACATGCGGGTTTCACATGCCACCAACTCCACATTCACAGGCAACTTCAGCGCCACAGCCGTTTTCAGATAGCCCTCAATGCAAAGGCTCTAGACGCAAATATTGGTGTGAGAGCTAATTCAATCAAGGAAACACTGCATGTGGGTGAAGGGCATATTGAAGAAGGATCAGACGAGTGGTTCTTGTGGGAGAACAACTCCATTTGGCTCACTAACTTCACACACCATCATGCTTCCAAGCAGCTCTCAAGGAAACTCAGTTTTCACACTCTATGCTTAGTGCCCTTTGAGTGCATTATCTAGGAATGAACCTGGTAGAGCATCCCACACAAACGAATGCTCCACATGCGGGTTTCACATGCCACCAACTCCACATTGACAGGCAACTTCAGCGCCACAGCCGTTTTCAGATAGCCGTCAATGCAAAGGCTCTAGACGCAAATATTGGTGTGAGAGCTAATTCAATCAAGGAAACACTGCATGTTGGTGAAGGGCATATTGAAGAAGGATCAGCCGAGTGGTTCTTGTGGGAGAACAACTCCATTTGGCTCACTAACTTCACACACCATCAGGCTTCCAAGCAGCTCTCAAGGAAACTCAGTTTTCACACTCTATGCTTAGTGCCCTTTGAGTGCATTATCTAGGAATGAACCTGGTAGAGCATCCCACACAAACGAATGCTCCACATGCGGGTTTCACATGCCACCAACTCCACATTGACAGACAACTTCAGCGCCACAGCCGTTTTCAGAGAGCCCTCAATGCAAAGGCTCTAGACGCAAATATTGGTGTGAGAGCTAATTCAATCAAGGAAACACTGCATGTTAGTGAAGGGCATATTGAAGAAGGATCAGCCGAGTGGTTCTTGTGGGAGAACAACTCCATTTGGCTCACTAACTTCACACACCATCAGGCTTCCAAGCAGCTCTCAAGGAAACTCAGTTTTCACACTCTATGCTTAGTGCCCCTTGAGTGCCTAGGACTGAAATGAACCTGGTAGAGCATCCCACACAAACGAATGCTTCACATACGGGTTTCACATGCCACCAACTCCACATTCACAAGCAACTTCAGCACCACAGCCGTTTTCAGATAGCCCTCAATGCAAAGGCTCTAGACGCAAATATTGGTGTGAGAGCTAATTCAATCAAGGAAACACTGCATGTTGGTGAAGGGCATATTAAAGAAGGATTGGCCGAGTGGTTTTTTGTGGGAGAACAACTCCATTTGGCTCACTAACTTCACACACCATCAGGCTTCCAAGCAGCTCTCAAGGAAACTCAGTTTTCACACTCTATGCTTAGTGCCCCTTGAGTGCCTAGGACTGAAATGACCCTGGTAGAGCATCCCACACAAACGAATGCTCCACATGCGGGTTTCACATGCCACCAACTCCACATTCACAAGCAACTTCAGCGCCACAGCCGTTTTCAGATAGCCCTCAATGCAAAGGCTCTAGATGCAAATATTTGTATGAGAGCTAATTCAATCAAGGAAACACTGCATGTTGGTGAAGGGCATATTAAAGAAGGATCAGCCGAGTGGTTCTTCTGGGAGAACAACTCCATTTGGCTCACTAACTTCACACACCATCAGGCTTCCAAGCAGCTCTCAAGGAAACTCAGTTTTCACACTCTATGCTTAGTGCCCTTTGAGTGCATTATCTAGGAATGAACCTGGTAGAACATCCCACACAAACGAATGCTCCACATGCGGGTTTCACATGCCACCAACTCCACATTCACAGGCAACTTCAGCGCCACAGCCGTTTTCAGATAGCCCTCAATGCAAAGGCTCTAGACACAGATATTCGTGTGAGAGCTAATTCAATCAAGGAAACACTGCATGTTGGTGAAGGGCATATTGAAGAAGGATCAGCCGAGTGGTTCTTGTGGGAGAACAACTCCATTTGGCTCACTAACTTCACACACCATCAGGCTTCCAAGCAGCTCTCAACGAAACTCAGTTTTCACACTCTATGCTTAGTGCCCCTTGAGTGCCTAGGACTGAAATGAACCTGGTAGAGCATCCCACACAAACGAATGCTCCACATGCGGGTTTCACATGCCACCAACTCCACATTCACAGGCAACTTCAGCGCCACAGCCGTTTTCAGATAGCCCTCAACGCAAAGGCTCTAGACGGAAATATTGGTGTGAGAGCTAATTCAATCAAGGAAACACTGCATGTGGGTGAAGGGCATATTGAAGAAGGATCAGCCGAGTGGTTCTTGTGGGAGAACAACTCCATTTGGCTCACTAACTTCACACACCATCAGGCTTCCAAGCAGCTCTCAAGGAAACTCAGTTTTCACACTCTATGCTTAGTGCCCTTTGAGTGCATTATCTAGGAATGAACCTGGTAGAACATCCCACACAAACGAATGCTCCACATGCGGGTTTCACATGCCACCAACTCCACATTCACAGGCAACTTCAGCGCCACAACTGTTTTCAGATAGCCCTCAATGCAAAGGCTCTAGACACAAATATTGGTGTGAGAGCTAATTCAATCAAGGAAACACTGCATGTTGGTGAAGGGCATATTGAAGAAGGATCAGCCGAGTGGTTCTTGTGGGAGAACAACTCCATTTGGCTCACTAACTTCACACACCATCCAGGCTTCCAAGCAGCTCTCAAGGAAACTCAGTTTTCACACTCTATGCTTAGTGCCCTTTGAGTGCCTAGGACTGAAATGAACCTGGTAGAGCATCTCACACAAACGAATGCTCCACATGCGGGTTTCTAATGCCAGCAACTCCACATTCACAGGCAACTTCAGCGCCACAGCCGTTTTCAGATAGCCCTCAATGCAAAGGCTCTAGACGCAAATATTGGTGTGAGAGCTAATTCAATCAAGGAAACACTGCATGTTGGTGAAGGGCATATTGAAGAAGGATCAGCCGAGTGGTTCTTGTGGGAGAACAACTCCATTTGGCTCACTAACTTCACACACCATCAGGCTTCCAAGCAGCTCTCAAGGAAACTCAGTTTTCACACTCTATGCTTAGTGCCCTTTGAGTTCCTAGGACTGAAATGAAGCTTGGTGAGAATCCCACACAAACAAATGCTCCACATGCGGGTTTCACATGCCACCAACTCCACATTCACAGTCAACTTCAGCGCCACAGCCGTTTTCAGATAGCCCTCAATGCAAAGGCTCTAGACGCAAATATTGGTGTGCGAGCTAATTCAATCAAGGAAACACTGCATGTTGGTGAAGGGCATATTGAAGAAGGATCAGCCGAGTGGTTCTTGTGGGAGAACAACTCCATTTGGCTCACTAACTTCACACACCATCAGGCTTCCAAGCAGCTCTCAAGGAAACTCAGTTTTCACACTCTATGCTTAGTGCCCTTTGAGGGCATTATCTAGGAATGAACCTGGTAGAGCATCCCACACAAACGAATGCTCCACATGCGGGTTTCACATGCCACCAACTCCACATTCACAGGCAACTTCAGCGCCACAGCCGTTTTCAGATAGCCCTCAATGCAAAGGCTCTAGACGCAAATATTGGTGTGAGAGCTAATTCAATCAAAGAAACACTGCATGTTGGTGAAGGGCATATTGAAGAAGGATCAGCCGAGTGGTTCTTGTGGGAGAACAACTCCATTTGGCTCACTAACTTCACACACCATCAGGCTTCCAAGCAGCTCTCAAGGAAACTCAGTTTTCACACTCTATGCTTAGTGCCTTTTGAGTGCATTATCTAGGAATGAACCTGGTAGAACATCCCACACAAACGAATGCTCCACATGCGGGTTTCACATGCCACCAACTCCACATTCACAGGCAACTTCAGCGCCACAGCCGTTTTCAGATAGCCCTCAATGCAAAGGCTCTAGACGCAAATATTGGTGTGAGAGCTAATTCAATCAAGGAAACACTGCATGTTGGTGAAGGGCATATTGAAGAAGGATCAGCCGAGTGGTTCTTGTGGGAGAACAACTCCATTTGGCTCACTAACTTCACACACCATCAGGCTTCCAAGCAGCTCTCAAGGAAACTCAGTTTTCACACTCTATGCTTAGTGCCCTTTGAGTGCATTATCTAGGAATGAACCTGGTAGAGCATCCCACACAAACGAATGCTCCACATGCGGGTTTCACATGCCACCAACTCCACATTCACAGGCAAGTTCAGCGCCACAGCCGTTTTCAGATAGCCCTCAATGCAAAGGCTCTAGACGCAAATATTGGTGTGAGAGCTAATTCAATCAAGGAAACACTGCATGTTGGTGAAGGGCATATTGAAGAAGGATCAGCCGAGTGGTTCTTGTGGGAGAACAACTCCATTTGGCTCACTAACTTCACACACCATCAGGCTTCCAAGCATCTCTCAAGGAAACTCAGTTTTTCACACTCTATGCTTAGTGCCCTTTGAGTGCCTAGGATGACATGAAGCTTGGTGAGCATCCCACACAAACGAATGCTCCACATGCGGGTTTCACATGCCACCAACTCCACATTGACAGGCAACTTCAGCGCCACAGCCGTTTTCAGATAGCCCTCAATGCAAAGGCTCTAGACGCAAATATTGGTGTGAGAGCTAATTCAATCAAGGAAACACTGCATGTTGGTGAAGGGCATATTGAAGAAGGATCAGCCGAGTGGTTCTTGTGGGAGAACAACTCCATTTGGCTCACTAACTTCACACACCATCAGGCTTCCAAGCATCTCTCAAGGAAACTCAGTTTTCACACTCTATGCTTAGTGCCCTTTGAGTGCCTAGGACTGAAATGAACCTGGTAGAGCATCTCACACAAACGAATGCTCCACATGCGGGTTTCTAATGCCAGCAACTCCACATTCACAGGCAACTTCAGCGCCACAGCCGTTTTCAGATAGCCCTCAATGCAAAGGCTCTAGACGCAAATATTGGTGTGAGAGCTAATTCAATCAAGGAAACACTGCATGTTGGTGAAGGGCATATTGAAGAAGGATCAGCCGAGTGGTTCTTGTGGGAGAACAACTCCATTTGGCTCACTAACTTCACACACCATCAGGCTTCCAAGCAGCTCTCAAGGAAACTCAGTTTTCACACTCTATGCTTAGTGCCCTTTGAGTGCCTAGGACTGAAATGAACCTGGTAGAGCATCTCACACAAACGAATGCTCCACATGCGGGTTTCTAATGCCAGCAACTCCACATTCACAGGCAACTTCAGCGCCACAGCCGTTTTCAGATAGCCCTCAATGCAAAGGCTCTAGACGCAAATATTGGTGTGAGAGCTAATTCAATCAAGGAAACACTGCATGTTGGTGAAGGGCATATTGAAGAAGGATCAGCCGAGTGGTTCTTGTGGGAGAACAACTCCATTTGGCTCACTAACTTCACACACCATCAGGCTTCCAAGCATCTCTCAAGGAAACTCAGTTTTCACACTCTATGCTTAGTGCCCTTTGAGTTCCTAGGACTGAAATGAAGCTTGGTTAGCATCCCACACAAACAAATGCTCCACATGCGGGTTTCACATGCCACCAACTCCACATTCACAGTCAACTTCAGCGCCACAGCCGTTTTCAGATAGCCCTCAATGCAAAGGCTCTAGACGCAAATATTGGTGTGCGAGCTAATTCAATCAAAGAAACACTGCATGTGGGTGAAGGGCATATTGAAGAAGGATCAGCCGAGTGGTTCTTGTGGGAGAACAACTCCATTTGGCTCACTAACTTCACACACCATCAGGCTTCCAAGCAGCTCTCAAGGAAACTCAGTTTTCACACTCTATGCTTAGTGCCTTTTGAGTGCATTATCTAGGATGAACCTGGTAGAACATCCCACACAAACGAATGCTCCACATGCGGGTTTCACATGCCAGCAACTCCACATTCACAGGCAACTTCAGCGCCACAGCCGTTTTCAGATAGCCCTCAATGCAAAGGCTCTAGACGCAAATATTGGTGTGAGAGCTAATTCAATCAAGGAAACACTGCATGTTGGTGAAGGGCATATTGAAGAAGGATCAGCCGAGTGGTTCTTGTGGGAGAACAACTCCATTTGGCTCACTAACTTCACACACCATCAGGCTTCCAAGCAGCTCTCAAGGAAACTCAGTTTTCACACTCTATGCTTAGTGCCCTTTGAGTGCATTATCTAGGAATGAACCTGGTAGAGCATCCCACACAAACGAATGCTCCACATGCGGGTTTCACATGCCACCAACTCCACATTCACAGGCAACTTCAGCGCCACAGCCGTTTTCAGATAGCCCTCAATGCAAAGGCTCTAGACGCAAATATTGGTGTGAGAGCTAATTCAATCAAGGAAACACTGCATGTTGGTGAAGGGCATATTGAAGAAGGATCAGCCGAGTGGTTCTTGTGGGAGAACAACTCCATTTGGCTCACTAACTTCACACACCATCAGGCTTCCAAGCATCTCTCAAGGAAACTCAGTTTTCACACTCTATGCTTAGTGCCCTTTGAGTGCCTAGGATGACATTAAGCTTGGTGAGCATCCCACACAAACGAATGCTCCACATGCGGGTTTCACATGCCACCAACTCCACATTCACAGGCAACTTCAGCGCCACTGCCGTTTTCAGATAGCCCTCAATGCAAAGGCTCTAGACGCAAATATTGGTGTGAGAGCTAATTCAATCAAGGAAACACTGCATGTTGGTGAAGGGCATATTGAAGAAGGATCAGCCGAGTGGTTCTTGTGGGAGAACAACTCCATTTGGCTCACTAACTTCACACACCATCAGGCTTCCAAGCATCTCTCAAGGAAACTCAGTTTTCACACTCTATGCTTAGTGCCCTTTGAGTGCCTAGGACTGAAATGAACCTGGTAGAGCATGCCACACAAACGAATGCTCCACATGTGGGTTTCACATGCCACCAACTCCACATTCACAGGCAACTTCAGCGCCACAGCCGTTTTCAGATAGCCCTCAATGCAAAGGCTCTAGACGCAAATATTGGTGTGAGAGCTAATTCAATCAAGGAAACACTGCATGTTGGTGAAGGGCATATTGAAGAAGGATCAGCCGAGTGGTTCTTGTGGGAGAACAACTCCATTTGGCTCACTAACTTCACACACCATCAGGCTTCCAAGCAGCTCTCAAGGAAACTCAGTTTTCACACTCTATGCTTAGTGCCCTTTGAGTGCATTATCTAGGAATGAACCTGGTAGAACATCCCACACAAACGAATGCTCCACATGCGGGTTTCACATGCCAGCAACTCCACATTCACAGGCAACTTCAGCGCCACAACCGTTTTCAGATAGCCCTCAATGCAAAGGCTCTAGACACAAATATTGGTGTGAGAGCTAATTCAATCAAGGAAACACTGCATGTTGGTGAAGGGCATATTGAAGAAGGATCAGCCGAGTGGTTCTTGTGGGAGAACAACTCCATTTGGCTCACTAACTTCACACACCATCAGGCTTCCAAGCAGCTCTCAAGGAAACTCAGTTTCACACTCTATGCTTAGTGCCCTTTGAGTGCCTAGGACTGAAATGAAGCTTGGTAGAGCATCCCACACAAACGAATGCCCCACATGCGGGTTTCACATGCCACCAACTCCACATTCACAGGCAACTTCAGCGCCACAGCCGTTTTCAGATAGCCCTCAATGCAAAGGCTCTAGACGCAAATATTGGTGTGAGAGCTAATTCAATCAAGGAAACACTGCATGTTGGTGAAGGGCATATTGAAGAAGGATCAGCCGAGTGGTTCTTGTGGGAGAACAACTCCATTTGGCTCACTAACTTCACACACCATCAGGCTTCCAAGCAGCTCTCAAGGAAACTCAGTTTTCACACTCTATGCTTAGTGCCCTTTGAGTGCATTATCTAGGAATGAACCTGGTAGAACATCCCACACAAACGAATGCTCCACATGCGGTTTTCACATGCCACCAACTCCACATTCACAGGCAACTTCAGCGCCACAGCCGTTTTCAGATAGCCCTCAATGCAAAGGCTCTAGACGCAAATATTGGTGTGAGAGCTAATTCAATCAAGGAAACACTGCATGTTGGTGAAGGGCATATTGAAGAAGGATCAGCCGAGTGGTTCTTGTGGGAGAACAACTCCATTTGGCTCACTAACTTCACACACCATCAGGCTTCCAAGCAGCTCTCAAGGAAACTCAGTTTTCCACACTCTATGCTTAGTGCCCTTTGAGTGCATTATCTAGGAATGAACCTGGTAGAGCATCCCACACAAACGAATGCTCCACATGCGGGTTTCTAATGCCAGCAACTCCACATTCACAGGCAACTTCAGCGCCACAGCCGTTTTCAGATAGCCCTCAATGCAAAGGCTCTAGACGCAAATATTGGTGTGAGAGCTAATTCAATCAAGGAACACTGCATGTTGGTGAAGGGCATATTGAAGAAGGATCAGCCGAGTGGTTCTTGTGGGAGAACAACTCCATTTGGCTCACTAACTTCACACACCATCAGGCTTCCAAGCAGCTCTCAAGGAAACTCAGTTTTCACACTCTATGCTTAGTGCCCTTTGAGTACCTACGCCTGAAATGAACCTGGTAGAGCATGCCACACAAACGAATGCTCCACATGCGGGTTTCACATGCCACCAACTCCACATTCACAGGCAACTTCAGCGCCACAGCCGTTTTCAGATAGCCCTCAATGCAAAGGCTCTAGACGCAAATATTGGTGTGAGAGCTAATTCAATCAAGGAAACACTGCATGTTGGTGAAGGGCATATTGAAGAAGGATCAGCCGAGTGGTTCTTGTGGGAGAACAACTCCATTTGGCTCACTAACTTCACACACCATCAAACTTCCAAGCAGCTCTCAAGGAAACTCAGTTTTCACACTCTATGCTTAGTGCCCTATGAGTGCATTATCTAGGAATGAACCTGGTAGAACATGCCACACAAACGAATGCTCCACATGCAGTTTTCACATGCCACCAACTCCACATTGACAGGCAACTTCAGCGCCACAACCGTTTTCAGATAGCCCTCAATGCAAAGGCTCTAGACGCAAATATTGGTGTGAGAGCTAATTCAATCAAGGAAACACTGCATGTTGGTGAAGGGCATATTGAAGAAGGATCAGCCGAGTGGTTCTTGTGGGAGAACAACTCCATTTGGCTCACTAACTTCACACACCATCAGGCTTCCAAGCAGCTCTCAAGGAAACTCAGTTTTCACACTCGATGCTTAGTGCCCTTTGAGTGCATTATCTAGGAATGAACCGCATGTGGAGCATGCCACACAAACGAATGCTCCACATGCGGGTTTCACATGCCACCAACTCCACATTCACAGGCAACTTCAGCGCCACAGCCGTTTTCAGATAGCCCTCAATGCAAAGGCTCTAGACGCAAATATTGGTGTGAGAGCTAATTCAATCAAGGAAACACTGCATGTTGGTGAAGGGCATATTTAAGAAGGATCAGCCGAGTGGTTCTTGTGGGAGAACAACTCCATTTGGCTCACTAACTTCACACACCATCAGGCATCCAAGCAGCTCTCAAGGAAACTCAGTTTTCACACTCTATGCTTAGTGCCCTTTGAGTGCATTATCTAGGAATGAACCTGGTAGAGCATCCCACAGAAACGAATGCTCCACATGCGGGTTTCACATGCCACCAACTCCACATTGACAGGCAACTTCAGCGCCACAGCCGTTTTCAGATAGCCCTCAATGCAAAGGCTCTAGACGCAAATATTGGTGTGAGAGCTAATTCAATCAAGGAAACACTGCATGTTGGTGAAGGGCATATTGAAGAAGGATCAGCCGAGTGGTTCTTGTGGGAGAACAACTCCATTTGGCTCACTAACTTCACACACCATCAGGCATCCTAGCAGCTCTCAAGGAAACTCAGTTTTCACACTCTATGCTTAGTGCCCTTTGAGTGCATTATCTAGGAATGAACCTGGTAGAACATCCCACACAAACGAATGCTCCACATGCGGGTTTCACATGCCACCAACTCCACATTGACAGGCAACTTCAGCGCCACAGCTGTTTTCAGATAGCCCTCAATGCAAAGGCTCTAGACGCAAATATTGGTGTGAGAGCTAATTCAATCAAGGAAACACTGCATGTTGGTGAAGGGCATATTGAAGAAGGATCAGCCGAGTGGTTCTTGTGGGAGAACAACTCCATTTGGCTCACTAACTTCACACACCATCAGGCTTCCAAGCAGCTCTCAAGGAAACTCAGTTTTCACACTCTATGCTTAGTGCCCTTTGAGTGCCTAGGACTGAAATGAAGCTTGGTGAGCATGCCACACAAACGAATGCTCCACATGCGGGTTTCACATGCCACCAACTCCACATTCACAGGCAACTTCAGCGCCACAGCCGTTTTCAGATAGCCCTCAATGCAAAGGCTCTAGACGCAAATATTGGTGTGAGAGCTAATTCAATCAAGGAAACACTGCATGTTGGTGAAGGGCATATTGAAGAAGGATCAGCCGAGTGGTTCTTGTGGGGAGAACAACTCCATTTGGCTCACTAACTTCACACACCATCAGGCTTCCAAGCATCTCTCAAGGAAACTCAGTTTTCACACTCTATGCTTAGTGCCCTTTGAGTGCATTATCTAGGAATAAACCTGGTAGAGCATGCCACACAAACGAATGCTCCACATGCGGGTTTCACATGCCACCAACTCCACATTCACAGGCAACTTCAGCGCCACAGCCGTTTTCAGATAGCCCTCAATGCAAAGGCTCTAGACGCAAATATTGGTGTGAGAGCTAATTCAATCAAGGAAACACTGCATGTTGGTGAAGGGCATATTGAAGAAGGATCAGCCGAGTGGTTCTTGTGGGAGAACAACTCCATTTGGCTCACTAACTTCACACACCATCAGGCATCCTAGCAGCTCTCAAGGAAACTCAGTTTTCACACTCTATGCTTAGTGCCCTTTGAGTGCATTATCTAGGAATGAACCTGGTAGAACATCCCACACAAACGAATGCTCCACATGCGGGTTTCACATGCCACCAACTCCACATTGACAGGCAACTTCAGCGCCACAGCTGTTTTCAGATAGCCCTCAATGCAAAGGCTCTAGACGCAAATATTGGTGTGAGAGCTAATTCAATCAAGGAAACACTGCATGTTGGTGAAGGGCATATTGAAGAAGGATCAGCCGAGTGGTTCTTGTGGGAGAACAACTCCATTTGGCTCACTAACTTCACACACCATCAGGCTTCCAAGCAGCTCTCAACGAAACTCAGTTTTCACACTCTATGCTTAGTGCCCTTTGAGTGCCTAGGACTGAAATGAAGCTTGGTGAGCATGCCACACAAACGAATGCTCCACATGCGGGTTTCACATGCCACCAACTCCACATTGACAGGCAACTTCAGCGCCACAGCCGTTTTCAGATAGCCCTCAATGCAAAGGCTCTAGACGCAAATATTGGTGTGAGAGCTAATTCAATCAAGGAAACACTGCATGTTGGTGAAGGGCATATTGAAGAAGGATCAGCCGAGTGGTTCTTGTGGGAGAACAACTCCACTTGGCTCACTAACTTCACACACCATCAGGCTTCCAAGCAGCTCTCAAGGAAACTCAGTTTTCACACTCTATGCTTAGTGCCCTTTGAGTGCATTATCTAGGAATGAACCTGGTAGAGCATCCCACACAAACGAATGCTCCACATGCGGGTTTCACATGCCACCAACTCCACATTGACAGACAACTTCAGCGCCACAGCCGTTTTCAGATAGCCCTCAATGCAAAGGCTCTAGACGCAAATATTGGTGTGAGAGCTAATTCAATCAAGGAAACACTGCATGTTGGTGAAGGGCATATTGAAGAAGGATCAGCCGAGTGGTTCTTGTGGGAGAACAACTCCATTTGGCTCACTAACTTCACACACCATCAGGCTTCCAAGCAGCTCTCAAGGAAACTCAGTTTTCACACTCTATGCTTAGTGCCCTTTGAGTGCATTATCTAGGAATGAACCTGGTAGAGCATCCCACACAAACGAATGCTCCACATGCGGGTTTCACATGCCACCAACTCCACATTGACAGGCAACTTCAGCGCCACAGCCGTTTTCAGATAGCCCTCAATGCAAAGGCTCTAGACGCAAATATTGGTGTGAGAGCTAATTCAATCAAGGAAACACTGCATGTTGGTGAAGGGCATATTGAAGAAGGATCAGCCGAGTGGTTCTTGTGGGAGAGCAACTCCATTTGGCTCACTAACTTCACACACCATCAGGCTTCCAAGCAGCTCTCAAGGAAACTCAGTTTTCACACTCGATGCTTAGTGCCCTTTGAGTGCATTATCTAGGAATGAACCTGGTAGAACATCCCACACAACCGAATGCTCCACATGCGGGTTTCACATGCCACCAACTCCACATTCACAGGCAACTTCAGCGCCACAGCCGTTTTCAGATAGCCCTCAATGCAAAGGCTCTAGACGCAAATATTGGTGTGACAGCTAATTCAATCAAGGAAACACTGCATGTTGGTGAAGGGCATATTGAAGAAGGATCAGCCGAGTGGTTCTTGTGGGAGAACAACTCCATTTGGCTCACTAACTTCACACACCATCAGGCTTCCAAGCAGCTCTCAAGGAAACTCAGTTTTCACACTCTATGCTTAGTGCCCTTTGAGTGCATTATCTAGGAATGAACCGCATGTGGAGCATGCCACACAAACGAATGCTCCACATGCGGGTTTCACATGCCACCAACTCCACATTCACAGGCAACTTCAGCGCCACAGCCGTTTTCAGATAGCCCTCAATGCAAAGGCTCTAGACGCAAATATTGGTGTGAGAGCTAATTCAATCAAGGAAACACTGCATGTTGGTGAAGGGCATATTGAAGAAGGATCAGCCGAGTGGTTCTTGTGGGAGAACAACTCCATTTGGCTCACTAACTTCACACACCATCAGGCATCCAAGCAGCTCTCAAGGAAACTCAGTTTTCACACTCTATGCTTAGTGCCCTTTGAGTGCATTATCTAGGAATGAACCTGGTAGAGCATCCCACACAAACGAATGCTCCACATGCGGGTTTCACATGCCACCAACTCCACATTCACAGGCAACTTCAGCGCCACAGCCGTTTTCAGATAGCCCTCAATGCAAAGGCTCTAGACGCAAATATTGGTGTGAGAGCTAATTCAATCAAGGAAACACTGCATGTTGGTGAAGGGCATATTGAAGAAGGATCAGCCGAGTGGTTCTTGTGGGAGAACAACTCCATTTGGCTCACTAACTTCACACACCATCAGGCATCCTAGCAGCTCTCAAGGAAACTCAGTTTTCACACTCTATGCTTAGTGCCCTTTGAGTGCATTATCTAGGAATGAACCTGGTAGAACATCCCACACAAACGAATGCTCCACATGCGGGTTTCACATGCCACCAACTCCACATTCACAGGCAACTTCAGCGCCACAGCTGTTTTCAGATAGCCCTCAATGCAAAGGCTCTAGACGCAAATATTGGTGTGAGAGCTAATTCAATCAAGGAAACACTGCATGTTGGTGAAGGGCATATTGAAGAAGGATCAGCCGAGTGGTTCTTGTGGGAGAGCAACTCCATTTGGCTCACTAACTTCACACACCATCAGGCTTCCAAGCAGCTCTCAAGGAAACTCAGTTTTCACACTCTATGCTTAGTGCCCTTTGAGTGCCTAGGACTGAAATGAAGCTTGGTGAGCATGCCACACAAACGAATGCTCCACATGCGGGTTTCACATGCCACCAACTCCACATTCACAGGCAACTTCAGCGCCACAGCCGTTTTCAGATAGCCCTCAATGCAAAGGCTCTAGACGCAAATATTGGTGTGAGAGCTAATTCAATCAAGGAAACACTGCATGTTGGTGAAGGGCATATTGAAGAAGGATCAGCCGAGTGGTTCTTGTGGGAGAACAACTCCATTTGGCTCACTAACTTCACACACCATCAGGCTTCCAAGCAGCTCTCAAGGAAACTCAGTTTTCACACTCTATGCTTAGTGCCCTTTGAGTGCATTATCTAGGAATGAACCTGGTAGAACATCCCACACAAACGAATGCTCCACATGCGGGTTTCACATGCCACCAACTCCACATTCACAGGCAACTTCAGCGCCACAGCCGTTTTCAGATAGCCCTCAATGCAAAGGCTCTAGACGCAAATATTGGTGTGAGAGCTAATTCAATCAAGGAAACACTGCATGTTGGTGAAGGGCATATTGAAGAAGGATCAGCCGAGTGGTTCTTGTGGGAGAACAACTCCACTTGGCTCACTAACTTCACACACCATCAGGCATCCTAGCAGCTCTCAAGGAAACTCAGTTTTCACACTCTATGCTTAGTGCCCTTTGAGTGCATTATCTAGGAATGAACCTGGTAGAACATCCCACACAAACGAATGCTCCACATGCGGGTTTCACATGCCACCAACTCCACATTGACAGGCAACTTCAGCGCCACAGCTGTTTTCAGATAGCCATCAATGCAAAGGCTCTAGACGCAAATATTGGTGTGAGAGCTAATTCAATCAAGGAAACACTGCATGTTGGTGAAGGGCATATTGAAGAAGGATCAGCCGAGTGGTTCTTGTGGGAGAACAACTCCATTTGGCTCACTAACTTCACACACCATCAGGCTTCCAAGCAGCTCTCAAGGAAACTCAGTTTTCACACTCTATGCTTAGTGCCCTTTGAGTGCCTAGGACTGAAATGAAGCTTGGTGAGCATGCCACACAAACGAATGCTCCACATGCGGGTTTCACATGCCACCAACTCCACATTCACAGGCAACTTCAGCGCCACAGCCGTTTTCAGATAGCCCTCAATGCAAAGGCTCTAGACGCAAATATTGGTGTGAGAGCTAATTCAATCAAGGAAACACTGCATGTTGGTGAAGGGCATATTGAAGAAGGATCAGCCGAGTGGTTCTTGTGGGAGAACAACTCCATTTGGCTCACTAACTTCACACACCATCAGGCTTCCAAGCAGCTCTCAAGGAAACTCAGTTTTCACACTCTATGCTTAGTGCCCTTTGAGTGCATTATCTAGGAATAAACCTGGTAGAGCATGCCACACAAACGAATGCTCCACATGCGGGTTTCACATGCCACCAACTCCACATTCACAGGCAACTTCAGCGCCACAGCCGTTTTCAGATAGCCCTCAATGCAAAGGCTCTAGACGCAAATATTGGTGTGAGAGCTAATTCAATCAAGGAAACACTGCATGTTGGTGAAGGGCATATTGAAGAAGGATCAGCCGAGTGGTTCTTGTGGGAGAACAACTCCACTTGGCTCACTAACTTCACACACCATCAGGCTTCCAAGCAGCTCTCAAGGAAACTCAGTTTTCACACTCGATGCTTAGTGCCCTTTGAGTGCATTATCTAGGAATGAACCTGGTAGAGCATTCCACACAAACGAATGCTCCACATGCGGGTTTCACATGCCACCAACTCCACATTGACAGACAACTTCAGCGCCACAGCCGTTTTCAGATAGCCCTCAATGCAAAGGCTCTAGACGCAAATATTGGTGTGAGAGCTAATTCAATCAAGGAAACATTGCATGTTGGTGAAGGGCATATTGAAGAAGGATCAGCCGAGTGGTTCTTGTGGGAGAACAACTCCATTTGGCTCACTAACTTCACACACCATCAGGCTTCCAAGCAGCTCTCAAGGAAACTCAGTTTTCACACTCTATGCTTAGTGCCCTTTGAGTGCATTATCTAGGAATGAACCTGGTAGAGCATCCCACACAAACGAATGCTCCACATGCGGGTTTCACATGCCACCAACTCCACATTCTCAGGCAACTTCAGCGCCACAGCCGTTTTCAGATAGCCCTCAATGCAAAGGCTCTAGACGCAAATATTGGTGTGAGAGCTAATTCAATCAAGGAAACACTGCATGTTGGTGAAGGGCATATTGAAGAAGGATCAGCCGAGTGGTTCTTGTGGGAGAGCAACTCCATTTGGCTCACTAACTTCACACACCATCAGGCTTCCAAGCAGCTCTCAAGGAAACTCAGTTTTCACACTCTATGCTTAGTGCCCTTTGAGTGCCTAGGACTGAAATGAAGCTTGGTGAGCATCCCACACAAACGAATGCTCCACATGCGGGTTTCACATGCCACCAACTCCACATTCACAGGCAACTTCAGCGCCACAGCCGTTTTCAGATAGCCCTCAACGCAAAGGCTCTAGACGCAAATATTGGTGTGAGAGCTAATTCAATCAAGGAAACACTGCATGTTGGTGAAGGGCATATTGAAGAAGGATCAGCCGAGTGGTTCTTGTGGGAGAACAACTCCATTTGGCTCACTAACTTCACACACCATCAGGCTTCCAAGCAGCTCTCAAGGAAACTCAGTTTTCACACTCTATGCTTAGTGCCCTTTGAGTGCCTAGGACTGAAATGAAGCTTGGTGAGCATCCCACACAAACGAATGCTCCACATGCGGGTTTCACATGCCACCAACTCCACATTCACAGGCAACTTCAGCGCCACAGCTGTTTTCAGATAGCCCTCAATGCAAAGGCTCTAGACGCAAATATTGGTGTGAGAGCTAATTCAATCAAGGAAACACTGCATGTTGGTGAAGGGCATATTGAAGAAGGATCAGCCGAGTGGTTCTTGTGGGAGAACAACTCCATTTGGCTCACTAACTTCACACACCATCAGGCTTCCAAGCAGCTCTCAACGAAACTCAGTTTTCACACTCTATGCTTAGTGCCCTTTGAGTGCCTAGGACTGAAATGAACCTGGTAGAGCATCCCACACAAACGAATGCTCCACATGCGGGTTTCACATGCCACCAACTCCACATTCACAGGCAACTTCAGCGCCACAGCCGTTTTCAGATAGCCCTCAATGCAAAGGCTCTAGACACAAATATTGGTGTGAGAGCTAATTCAATCAAGGAAACACTGCATGTTGGTGAAGGGCATATTGAAGAAGGATCAGCCGAGTGGTTCTTGTGGGAGAACAACTCCATTTGGCTCACTAACTTCACACACCATCAGGCTTCCAAGCAGCTCTCAAGGAAACTCAGTTTTCACACTCGATGCTTAGTGCCCTTTGAGTGCATTATCTAGGAATGAACCTGGTAGAGCATCCCACACAAACGAATGCTCCACATGCGGGTTTCACATGCCACCAACTCCACATTGACGGGCAACTTCAGCGCCACAGCCGTTTTCAGATAGCCCTCAATGCAAAGGCTCTAGACGCAAATATTGGTGTGAGAGCTAATTCAATCAAGGAAACACTGCATGTTGGTGAAGGGCATACTGAAGAAGGATCAGCCGAGTGGTTCTTGTGGGAGAACAACTCCATTTGGCTCACTAACTTCACATACCATCAGGCTTCCAAGCAGCTCTCAAGGAAACTCAGTTTTCACACTCTATGCTTAGTGCCCTTTGAGTGCATTATCTAGGAATGAACCTGGTAGAACATCCCACACAAACGAATGCTCCACATGCGGGTTTCACATGCCACCAACTCCACATTCACAGGCAAGTTCAGCGCCACAGCTGTTTTCAGATAGCCCTCAATGCAAAGGCTCTAGACGCAAATATTGGTGTGAGAGCTAATTCAATCAAGGAAACACTGCATGTGGGTGAAGGGCATATTGAAGAAGGATCAGCCGAGTGGTTCTTGTGGGAGAACAACTCCATTTGGCTCACTAACTTCACACACCATCAGGCTTCCAAGCAGCTCTCAAGGAAACTCAGTTTTCACACTCTATGCTTAGTGCCCTTTGAGTGCATTATCTAGGAATGAACCTGGTAGAGCATCCCACACAAACGAATGCTCCACATGCGGGTTTCACATGCCACCAACTCCACATTCACAGGCAACTTCAGCGCCACAGCCGTTTTCAGATAGCCCTCAATGCAAAGGCTCTAGACGCAAATATTGGTGTGAGAGCTAATTCAATCAAGGAAACACTGCATGTTGGTGAAGGGCATATTGAAGAAGGATCAGCCGAGTGGTTCTTGTGGGAGAACAACTCCATTTGGCTCACTAACTTCACACACCATCAGGCTTCCAAGCAGCTCTCAAGGAAACTCAGTTTTCACACTCTATGCTTAGTGCCCTTTGAGTGCATTATCTAGGAATGAACCTGGTAGAGCATCCCACACAAACGAATGCTCCACATGCGGGTTTCACATGCCACCAACTCCACATTCA
The DNA here is from genome assembly GCF_030435755.1 of Ochotona princeps. NCBI lineage: Eukaryota > Metazoa > Chordata > Mammalia > Lagomorpha > Ochotonidae > Ochotona > Ochotona princeps. Next base: position 72,024 of record NW_026697574.1, read on the forward strand.
CAGGCAACTTCAGCGCCACAGCCGTTTTCAGATAGCCCTCAATGCAAAGGCTCTAGACACAAATATTGGTGTGAGAGCTAATTCAATCAAGGAAACACTGCATGTTGGTGAAGGGCATATTGAAGAAGGATCAGCCGAGTGGTTTTTTGTGGGAGAACAACTCCATTTGGCTCACTAACTTCACACACCATCAGGCTTCCAAGCAGCTCTCAAGGAAACTCAGTTTTCACACTCTATGCTTAGTGCCCTTTGAGTGCATTATCTAGGAATGAACCTGGTAGAACATCCCACACAAACGAATGCTCCACATGCGGGTTTCACATGCCACCAACTCCACATTGACAGGCAACTTCAGCGCCACAGCCGTTTTCAGATAGCCCTCAATGCAAAGGCTCTAGACGCAAATATTGGTGTGAGAGCTAATTCAATCAAGGAAACACTGCATGTTGGTGAAGGGCATATTGAAGAAGGATCAGCCGAGTGGTTCTTGTGGGAGAACAACTCCATTTGGCTCACTAACTTCACACACCATCAGGCTTCCAAGCAGCTCTCAAGGAAACTCAGTTTTCACACTCTATGCTTAGTGCCCTTTGAGTGCATTATCTAGGAATGAACCTGGTAGAGCATCCCACACAAACGAATGCTCCACATGCGGGTTTCACATGCCACCAACTCCACATTCACAGGCAACTTCAGCGCCACAGCCGTTTTCAGATAGCCCTCAATGCAAAGGCTCTAGACACAAATATTGGTGTGAGAGCTAATTCAATCAAGGAAACACTGCATGTTGGTGAAGGGCATATTGAAGAAGGATCAGCCGAGTGGTTTTTTGTGGGAGAACAACTCCATTTGGCTCACTAACTTCACACACCATCAGGCTTCCAAGCAGCTCTCAAGGAAACTCAGTTTTCACACTCTATGCTTAGTGCCCTTTGAGTGCATTATCTAGGAATGAACCTGGTAGAACATCCCACACAAACGAATGCTCCACATGCGGGTTTCACATGCCACCAACTCCACATTGACAGGCAACTTCAGCGCCACAGCCGTTTTCAGATAGCCCTCAATGCAAAGGCTCTAGACGCAAATATTGGTGTGAGAGCTAATTCAATCAAGGAAACACTGCATGTTGGTGAAGGGCATATTGAAGAAGGATCAGCCGAGTGGTTCTTGTGGGAGAACAACTCCATTTGGCTCACTAACTTCACACACCATCAGGCTTCCAAGCAGCTCTCAAGGAAACTCAGTTTTCACACTCTATGCTTAGTGCCCTTTGAGTGCATTATCTAGGAATGAACCTGGTAGAGCATCCCACACAAACGAATGCTCCACATGCGGGTTTCACATGCCACCAACTCCACATTCACAGGCAACTTCAGCGCCACAGCCGTTTTCAGATAGCCCTCAATGCAAAGGCTCTAGACACAAATATTGGTGTGAGAGCTAATTCAATCAAGGAAACACTGCATGCTGGTGAAGGGCATATTGAAGAAGGATCAGCCGAGTGGTTCTTGTGGGAGAACAACTCCATTTGGCTCACTAACTTCACACACCATCAGGCTTCCAAGCAGCTCTCAAGGAAACTCAGTTTTCACACTCTATGCTTAGTGCCCTTTGAGTGCATTATCTAGGAATGAACCTGGTAGAGCATCCCACACAAACGAATGCTCCACATGCGGGTTTCACATGCCACCAACTCCACATTCACAGGCAACTTCAGCGCCACAACCGTTTTCAGATAGCCCTCAATGCAAAGGCTCTAGACGCAAATATTGGTGTGAGAGCTAATTCAATCAAGGAAACACTGCATGTTGGTGAAGGGCATATTGAAGAAGGATCAGCCGAGTGGTTCTTGTGGGAGAACAACTCCATTTGGCTCACTAACTTCACACACCATCAGGCTTCCAAGCAGCTCTCAAGGAAACTCAGTTTTCACACTCTATGCTTAGTGCCCTTTGAGTGCATTATCTAGGAATGAACCTGGTAGAACATCCCACACAAACGAATGCTCCACATGCGGGTTTCACATGCCACCAACTCCACATTCACAGGCAAGTTCAGCGTCACAGGTGTTTTCAGATAGCCCTCAATGCAAAGGCTCTAGACGCAAATATTGGTGTGAGAGCTAATTCAATCAAGGAAACACTGCATGTTGGTGAAGGGCATATTGAAGAAGGATCAGCCGAGTGGTTCTTGTGGGAGAACAACTCCATTTGGCTCACTAACTTCACACACCATCAGGCTTCCAAGCAGCTCTCAAGGAAACTCAGTTTTCACACTCTATGCTTAGTGCCCTTTGAGTGCATTATCTAGGAATGAACCTGGTAGAGCATCCCACACAAACGAATGCTCCACATGCGGGTTTCACATGCCACCAACTCCACATTCACAGGCAACTTCAGCGCCACAGCCGTTTTCAGATAGCCGTCAATGCAAAGGCTCTAGACGCAAATATTGGTGTGAGAGCTAATTCAATCAAGGAAACACTGCATGTTGGTGAAGGGCATATTGAAGAAGGATCAGCCGAGTGGTTCTTGTGGGAGAACAACTCCATTTGGCTCACTAACTTCACACACCATCAGGCTTCCAAGCAGCTCTCAAGGAAACTCAGTTTTCACACTCTATGCTTAGTGCCCTTTGAGTGCATTATCTAGGAATGAACCTGGTAGAGCATCCCACACAAACGAATGCTCCACATGCGGGTTTCACATGCCACCAACTCCACATTCACAGGCAACTTCAGCGCCACAGCCGTTTTCAGATAGCCCTCAATGCAAAGGCTCTAGACGCAAATATTGGTGTGAGAGCTAATTCAATCAAGGAAACACTGCATGTTGGTGAAGGGCATATTGAAGAAGGATCAGCCGAGTGGTTCTTGTGGGAGAACAACTCCATTTGGCTCACTAACTTCACACACCATCAGGCTTCCAAGCAGCTCTCAAGGAAACTCAGTTTTCACACTCGATGCTTAGTGCCCTTTGAGTGCATTATCTAGGAATGAACCTGGTAGAGCATCCCACACAAACGAATGCTCCACATGCGGGTTTCACATGCCACCAACTCCACATTCACAGGCAACTTCAGCGCCACAGCCGTTTTCAGATAGCCCTCAACGCAAAGGCTCTAGACACAAATATTGGTGTGAGAGCTAATTCAATCAAGGAAACACTGCATGTTGGTGAAGGGCATATTGAAGAAGGATCAGCCGAGTGGTTCTTGTGGGAGAACAACTCCATTTGGCTCACTAACTTCACACACCATCAGGCTTCCAAGCAGCTCTCAAGGAAACTCAGTTTTCACACTCGATGCTTAGTGCCCTTTGAGTGCATTATCTAGGAATGAACCTGGTAGAGCATCCCACACAAACGAATGCTCCACATGCGGGTTTCACATGCCACCAACTCCACATTCACAGGCAACTTCAGCGCCACAGCCGTTTTCAGATAGCCCTCAATGCAAAGGCTCTAGACGCAAATATTGGTGTGAGAGCTAATTCAATCAAGGAAACACTGCATGTGGGTGAAGGGCATATTGAAGAAGGATCAGACGAGTGGTTCTTGTGGGAGAACAACTCCATTTGGCTCACTAACTTCACACACCATCATGCTTCCAAGCAGCTCTCAAGGAAACTCAGTTTTCACACTCTATGCTTAGTGCCCTTTGAGTGCATTATCTAGGAATGAACCTGGTAGAGCATCCCACACAAACGAATGCTCCACATGCGGGTTTCACATGCCACCAACTCCACATTGACAGGCAACTTCAGCGCCACAGCCGTTTTCAGATAGCCGTCAATGCAAAGGCTCTAGACGCAAATATTGGTGTGAGAGCTAATTCAATCAAGGAAACACTGCATGTTGGTGAAGGGCATATTGAAGAAGGATCAGCCGAGTGGTTCTTGTGGGAGAACAACTCCATTTGGCTCACTAACTTCACACACCATCAGGCTTCCAAGCAGCTCTCAAGGAAACTCAGTTTTCACACTCTATGCTTAGTGCCCTTTGAGTGCATTATCTAGGAATGAACCTGGTAGAGCATCCCACACAAACGAATGCTCCACATGCGGGTTTCACATGCCACCAACTCCACATTGACAGACAACTTCAGCGCCACAGCCGTTTTCAGAGAGCCCTCAATGCAAAGGCTCTAGACGCAAATATTGGTGTGAGAGCTAATTCAATCAAGGAAACACTGCATGTTAGTGAAGGGCATATTGAAGAAGGATCAGCCGAGTGGTTCTTGTGGGAGAACAACTCCATTTGGCTCACTAACTTCACACACCATCAGGCTTCCAAGCAGCTCTCAAGGAAACTCAGTTTTCACACTCTATGCTTAGTGCCCCTTGAGTGCCTAGGACTGAAATGAACCTGGTAGAGCATCCCACACAAACGAATGCTTCACATACGGGTTTCACATGCCACCAACTCCACATTCACAAGCAACTTCAGCACCACAGCCGTTTTCAGATAGCCCTCAATGCAAAGGCTCTAGACGCAAATATTGGTGTGAGAGCTAATTCAATCAAGGAAACACTGCATGTTGGTGAAGGGCATATTAAAGAAGGATTGGCCGAGTGGTTTTTTGTGGGAGAACAACTCCATTTGGCTCACTAACTTCACACACCATCAGGCTTCCAAGCAGCTCTCAAGGAAACTCAGTTTTCACACTCTATGCTTAGTGCCCCTTGAGTGCCTAGGACTGAAATGACCCTGGTAGAGCATCCCACACAAACGAATGCTCCACATGCGGGTTTCACATGCCACCAACTCCACATTCACAAGCAACTTCAGCGCCACAGCCGTTTTCAGATAGCCCTCAATGCAAAGGCTCTAGATGCAAATATTTGTATGAGAGCTAATTCAATCAAGGAAACACTGCATGTTGGTGAAGGGCATATTAAAGAAGGATCAGCCGAGTGGTTCTTCTGGGAGAACAACTCCATTTGGCTCACTAACTTCACACACCATCAGGCTTCCAAGCAGCTCTCAAGGAAACTCAGTTTTCACACTCTATGCTTAGTGCCCTTTGAGTGCATTATCTAGGAATGAACCTGGTAGAACATCCCACACAAACGAATGCTCCACATGCGGGTTTCACATGCCACCAACTCCACATTCACAGGCAACTTCAGCGCCACAGCCGTTTTCAGATAGCCCTCAATGCAAAGGCTCTAGACACAGATATTCGTGTGAGAGCTAATTCAATCAAGGAAACACTGCATGTTGGTGAAGGGCATATTGAAGAAGGATCAGCCGAGTGGTTCTTGTGGGAGAACAACTCCATTTGGCTCACTAACTTCACACACCATCAGGCTTCCAAGCAGCTCTCAACGAAACTCAGTTTTCACACTCTATGCTTAGTGCCCCTTGAGTGCCTAGGACTGAAATGAACCTGGTAGAGCATCCCACACAAACGAATGCTCCACATGCGGGTTTCACATGCCACCAACTCCACATTCACAGGCAACTTCAGCGCCACAGCCGTTTTCAGATAGCCCTCAATGCAAAGGCTCTAGACGGAAATATTGGTGTGAGAGCTAATTCAATCAAGGAAACACTGCATGTTGGTGAAGGGCATATTGAAGAAGGATCAGCCGAGTGGTTCTTGTGGGAGAACAACTCCATTTGGCTCACTAACTTCACACACCATCAGGCTTCCAAGCAGCTCTCAAGGAAACTCAGTTTTCACACTCTATGCTTAGTGCCCTTTGAGTGCATTATCTAGGAATGAACCTGGTAGAACATCCCACACAAACGAATGCTCCACATGCGGGTTTCACATGCCACCAACTCCACATTCACAGGCAACTTCAGCGCCACAACTGTTTTCAGATAGCCCTCAATGCAAAGGCTCTAGACACAAATATTGGTGTGAGAGCTAATTCAATCAAGGAAACACTGCATGTTGGTGAAGGGCATATTGAAGAAGGATCAGCCGAGTGGTTCTTGTGGGAGAACAACTCCATTTGGCTCACTAACTTCACACACCATCAGGCTTCCAAGCAGCTCTCAAGGAAACTCAGTTTTCACACTCTATGCTTAGTGCCCTTTGAGTGCCTAGGACTGAAATGAACCTGGTAGAGCATCTCACACAAACGAATGCTCCACATGCGGGTTTCTAATGCCAGCAACTCCACATTCACAGGCAACTTCAGCGCCACAGCCGTTTTCAGATAGCCCTCAATGCAAAGGCTCTAGACGCAAATATTGGTGTGAGAGCTAATTCAATCAAGGAAACACTGCATGTTGGTGAAGGGCATATTGAAGAAGGATCAGCCGAGTGGTTCTTGTGGGAGAACAACTCCATTTGGCTCACTAACTTCACACACCATCAGGCTTCCAAGCAGCTCTCAAGGAAACTCAGTTTTCACACTCTATGCTTAGTGCCCTTTGAGTTCCTAGGACTGAAATGAAGCTTGGTGAGCATCCCACACAAACAAATGCTCCACATGCGGGTTTCACATGCCACCAACTCCACATTCACAGTCAACTTCAGCGCCACAGCCGTTTTCAGATAGCCCTCAATGCAAAGGCTCTAGACGCAAATATTGGTGTGCGAGCTAATTCAATCAAGGAAACACTGCATGTTGGTGAAGGGCATATTGAAGAAGGATCAGCCGAGTGGTTCTTGTGGGAGAACAACTCCATTTGGCTCACTAACTTCACACACCATCAGGCTTCCAAGCAGCTCTCAAGGAAACTCAGTTTTCACACTCTATGCTTAGTGCCCTTTGAGGGCATTATCTAGGAATGAACCTGGTAGAGCATCCCACACAAACGAATGCTCCACATGCGGGTTTCACATGCCACCAACTCCACATTCACAGGCAACTTCAGCGCCACAGCCGTTTTCAGATAGCCCTCAATGCAAAGGCTCTAGACGCAAATATTGGTGTGAGAGCTAATTCAATCAAAGAAACACTGCATGTTGGTGAAGGGCATATTGAAGAAGGATCAGCCGAGTGGTTCTTGTGGGAGAACAACTCCATTTGGCTCACTAACTTCACACACCATCAGGCTTCCAAGCAGCTCTCAAGGAAACTCAGTTTTCACACTCTATGCTTAGTGCCTTATGAGTGCATTATCTAGGAATGAACCTGGTAGAACATCCCACACAAACGAATGCTCCACATGCGGGTTTCACATGCCACCAACTCCACATTCACAGGCAACTTCAGCGCCACAGCCGTTTTCAGATAGCCCTCAATGCAAAGGCTCTAGACGCAAATATTGGTGTGACAGCTAATTCAATCAAGGAAACACTGCATGTTGGTGAAGGGCATATTGAAGAAGGATCAGCCGAGTGGTTCTTGTGGGAGAACAACTCCATTTGGCTCACTAACTTCACACACCATCAGGCTTCCAAGCAGCTCTCAAGGAAACTCAGTTTTCACACTCTATGCTTAGTGCCCTTTGAGTGCATTATCTAGGAATGAACCTGGTAGAGCATCCCACACAAACGAATGCTCCACATGCGGGTTTCACATGCCACCAACTCCACATTCACAGGCAAGTTCAGCGCCACAGCCGTTTTCAGATAGCCCTCAATGCAAAGGCTCTAGACGCAAATATTGGTGTGAGAGCTAATTCAATCAAGGAAACACTGCATGTTGGTGAAGGGCATATTGAAGAAGGATCAGCCGAGTGGTTCTTGTGGGAGAACAACTCCATTTGGCTCACTAACTTCACACACCATCAGGCTTCCAAGCATCTCTCAAGGAAACTCAGTTTTCACACTCTATGCTTAGTGCCCTTTGAGTGCCTAGGATGACATGAAGCTTGGTGAGCATCCCACACAAACGAATGCTCCACATGCGGGTTTCACATGCCACCAACTCCACATTGACAGGCAACTTCAGCGCCACAGCCGTTTTCAGATAGCCCTCAATGCAAAGGCTCTAGACGCAAATATTGGTGTGAGAGCTAATTCAATCAAGGAAACACTGCATGTTGGTGAAGGGCATATTGAAGAAGGATCAGCCGAGTGGTTCTTGTGGGAGAACAACTCCATTTGGCTCACTAACTTCACACACCATCAGGCTTCCAAGCATCTCTCAAGGAAACTCAGTTTTCACACTCTATGCTTAGTGCCCTTTGAGTGCCTAGGACTGAAATGAACCTGGTAGAGCATCTCACACAAACGAATGCTCCACATGCGGGTTTCTAATGCCAGCAACTCCACATTCACAGGCAACTTCAGCGCCACAGCCGTTTTCAGATAGCCCTCAATGCAAAGGCTCTAGACGCAAATATTGGTGTGAGAGCTAATTCAATCAAGGAAACACTGCATGTTGGTGAAGGGCATATTGAAGAAGGATCAGCCGAGTGGTTCTTGTCGGAGAACAACTCCATTTGGCTCACTAACTTCACACACCATCAGGCTTCCAAGCAGCTCTCAAGGAAACTCAGTTTTCACACTCTATGCTTAGTGCCCTTTGAGTGCCTAGGACTGAAATGAACCTGGTAGAGCATCTCACACAAACGAATGCTCCACATGCGGGTTTCTAATGCCAGCAACTCCACATTCACAGGCAACTTCAGCGCCACAGCCGTTTTCAGATAGCCCTCAATGCAAAGGCTCTAGACGCAAATATTGGTGTGAGAGCTAATTCAATCAAGGAAACACTGCATGTTGGTGAAGGGCATATTGAAGAAGGATCAGCCGAGTGGTTCTTGTGGGAGAACAACTCCATTTGGCTCACTAACTTCACACACCATCAGGCTTCCAAGCAGCTCTCAAGGAAACTCAGTTTTCACACTCTATGCTTAGTGCCCTTTGAGTTCCTAGGACTGAAATGAAGCTTGGTTAGCATCCCACACAAACAAATGCTCCACATGCGGGTTTCACATGCCACCAACTCCACATTCACAGTCAACTTCAGCGCCACAGCCGTTTTCAGATAGCCCTCAATGCAAAGGCTCTAGACGCAAATATTGGTGTGCGAGCTAATTCAATCAAAGAAACACTGCATGTGGGTGAAGGGCATATTGAAGAAGGATCAGCCGAGTGGTTCTTGTGGGAGAACAACTCCATTTGGCTCACTAACTTCACACACCATCAGGCTTCCAAGCAGCTCTCAAGGAAACTCAGTTTTCACACTCTATGCTTAGTGCCTTTTGAGTGCATTATCTAGGATGAACCTGGTAGAACATCCCACACAAACGAATGCTCCACATGCGGGTTTCACATGCCAGCAACTCACATTCACAGGCAACTTCAGCGCCACAGCCGTTTTTCAGATAGCCCTCAATGCAAAGGCTCTAGACGCAAATATTGGTGTGAGAGCTAATTCAATCAAGGAAACACTGCATGTTGGTGAAGGGCATATTGAAGAAGGATCAGCCGAGTGGTTCTTGTGGGAGAACAACTCCATTTGGCTCACTAACTTCACACACCATCAGGCTTCCAAGCAGCTCTCAAGGAAACTCAGTTTTCACACTCTATGCTTAGTGCCCTTTGAGTGCATTATCTAGGAATGAACCTGGTAGAGCATCCCACACAAACGAATGCTCCACATGCGGGTTTCACATGCCACCAACTCCACATTCACAGGCAACTTCAGCGCCACAGCCGTTTTCAGATAGCCCTCAATGCAAAGGCTCTAGACGCAAATATTGGTGTGAGAGCTAATTCAATCAAGGAAACACTGCATGTTGGTGAAGGGCATATTGAAGAAGGATCAGCCGAGTGGTTCTTGTGGGAGAACAACTCCATTTGGCTCACTAACTTCACACACCATCAGGCTTCCAAGCATCTCTCAAGGAAACTCAGTTTTCACACTCTATGCTTAGTGCCCTTTGAGTGCCTAGGATGACATGAAGCTTGGTGAGCATCCCACACAAACGAATGCTCCACATGCGGGTTTCACATGCCACCAACTCCACATTCACAGGCAACTTCAGCGCCACAGCCGTTTTCAGATAGCCATCAATGCAAAGGCTCTAGACGCAAATATTGGTGTGAGAGCTAATTCAATCAAGGAAACACTGCATGTTGGTGAAGGGCATACTGAAGAAGGATCAGCCGAGTGGTTCTTGTGGGAGAACAACTCCATTTGGCTCACTAACTTCACACACCATCAGGCTTCCAAGCATCTCTCAAGGAAACTCAGTTTTCACACTCTATGCTTAGTGCCCTTTGAGTGCCTAGGACTGAAATGAACCTGGTAGAGCATGCCACACAAACGAATGCTCCACATGTGGGTTTCACATGCCACCAACTCCACATTCACAGGCAACTTCAGCGCCACAGCCGTTTTCAGATAGCCCTCAATGCAAAGGCTCTAGACGCAAATATTGGTGTGAGAGCTAATTCAATCAAGGAAACACTGCATGTTGGTGAAGGGCATATTGAAGAAGGATCAGCCGAGTGGTTCTTGTGGGAGAACAACTCCATTTGGCTCACTAACTTCACACACCATCAGGCTTCCAAGCAGCTCTCAAGGAAACTCAGTTTTCACACTCTATGCTTAGTGCCCTTTGAGTGCATTATCTAGGAATGAACCTGGTAGAACATCCCACACAAACGAATGCTCCACATGCGGGTTTCACATGCCAGCAACTCCACATTCACAGGCAACTTCAGCGCCACAACCGTTTTCAGATAGCCCTCAATGCAAAGGCTCTAGACACAAATATTGGTGTGAGAGCTAATTCAATCAAGGAAACACTGCATGTTGGTGAAGGGCATATTGAAGAAGGATCAGCCGAGTGGTTCTTGTGGGAGAACAACTCCATTTGGCTCACTAACTTCACACACCATCAGGCTTCCAAGCAGCTCTCAAGGAAACTCAGTTTTCACACTCTATGCTTAGTGCCCTTTGAGTGCATTATCTAGGAATGAACCGCATTTGGAGCATCCCACACAAACGAATGCTCCACATGCGGGTTTCACATGCCACCAACTCCACATTCACAGGCAACTTCAGCGCCACAGCTGTTTTCAGATAGCCCTCAATGCAAAGGCTCTAGACGCAAATATTGGTGTGAGAGCTAATTCAATCAAGGAAACACTGCATGTTGGTGAAGGGCATATTGAAGAAGGATCAGCCGAGTGGTTCTTGTGGGAGAACAACTCCATTTGGCTCACTAACTTCACACACCATCAGGCTTCCAAGCAGCTCTCAAGGAAACTCAGTTTTCACACTCTATGCTTAGTGCCCTTTGAGTGCCTAGGACTGAAATGAAGCTTGGTAGAGCATCCCACACAAACGAATGCCCCACATGCGGGTTTCACATGCCACCAACTCCACATTCACAGGCAACTTCAGCGCCACAGCCGTTTTCAGATAGCCCTCAATGCAAAGGCTCTAGACGCAAATATTGGTGTGAGAGCTAATTCAATCAAGGAAACACTGCATGTTGGTGAAGGGCATATTGAAGAAGGATCAGCCGAGTGGTTCTTGTGGGAGAACAACTCCATTTGGCTCACTAACTTCACACACCATCAGGCTTCCAAGCAGCTCTCAAGGAAACTCAGTTTTCACACTCTATGCTTAGTGCCCTTTGAGTGCATTATCTAGGAATGAACCTGGTAGAACATCCCACACAAACGAATGCTCCACATGCGGTTTTCACATGCCACCAACTCCACATTCACAGGCAACTTCAGCGCCACAGCCGTTTTCAGATAGCCCTCAATGCAAAGGCTCTAGACGCAAATATTGGTGTGAGAGCTAATTCAATCAAGGAAACACTGCATGTTGGTGAAGGGCATATTGAAGAAGGATCAGCCGAGTGGTTCTTGTGGGAGAACAACTCCATTTGGCTCACTAACTTCACACACCATCAGGCTTCCAAGCAGCTCTCAAGGAAACTCAGTTTTCACACTCTATGCTTAGTGCCCTTTGAGTGCATTATCTAGGAATGAACCTGGTAGAGCATCCCACACAAACGAATGCTCCACATGCGGGTTTCACATGCCACCAACTCCACATTCACAGGCAACTTCAGCGCCACAGCCGTTTTCAGATAGCCCTCAATGCAAAGGCTCTAGACGCAAATATTGGTGTGAGAGCTAATTCAATCAAGGAAACACTGCATGTTGGTGAAGGGCATATTGAAGAAGGATCAGCCGAGTGGTTCTTGTGGGAGTACAACTCCATTTGGCTCACTAACTTCACACACCATCAGGCTTCCAAGCAGCTCTCAAGGAAACTCAGTTTTTCACACTCTATGCTTAGTGCCCTTTGAGTGCATTATCTAGGAATGAACCTGGTAGAGCATCCCACACAAACGAATGCTCCACATGCGGGTTTCACATGCCACCAACTCCACATTCTCAGGCAACTTCAGCGCCACAGCCGTTTTCAGATAGCCTCAATGCAAAGGCTCTAGACGCAAATATTGGTGTGAGAGCTAATTCAATCAAGGAAACACTGCATGTTGGTGAAGGGCATATTGAAGAAGGATCAGCCGAGTGGTTCTTGTGGGAGAACAACTCCATTTGGCTCACTAACTTCACACACCATCAGGCTTCCAAGCAGCTCTCAAGGAAACTCAGTTTTCACACTCTATGCTTAGTGCCCTTTGAGTGCATTATCTAGGAATGAACCTGGTAGAACATCCCACACAACGAATGCTCCACATGCGGGTTTCACATGCCACCAACTCCACATTCACAGGCAACTTCAGCGCCACAGCCGTTTTCAGATAGCCCTCAACGCAAAGGCTCTAGACGCAAATATTGGTGTGAGAGCTAATTCAATCAAGGAAACACTGCATGTTGGTGAAGGGCATATTGAAGAAGGATCAGCCGAGTGGTTCTTGTGGGAGAACAACTCCATTTGGCTCACTAACTTCACACACCATCAGGCTTCCAAGCAGCTCTCAAGGAAACTGAGTTTTTCACACTCTATGCTTAGTGCCCTTTGAGTGCCTAGGACTGAAATGAAGCTTGGTGAGCATCACACACAAACGAATGCTCCACATGCGGGTTTCACATGCCACCAACTCCACATTCCACAGGCAACTTCAGCGCCACAGCCGTTTTCAGATAGCCCTCAATGCAAAGGCTCTAGACGCAAATATTGGTGTGAGAGCTAATTCAATCAAGGAAACACTGCATGTTGGTGAAGGGCATATTGAAGAAGGATCAGCCGAGTGGTTCTTGTGGGAGAACAACTCCATTTGGCTCACTAACTTCACACACCATCAGGCATCCAAGCAGCTCTCAAGGAAACTCAGTTTTCACACTCTATGCTTTAGTGCCCTATGAGTGCATTATCTAGGAATGAACCTGGTAGAACATCCCACACAAACGAATGCTCCACATGCGGTTTTCACATGCCACCAACTCCACATTCACAGGCAACTTCAGCGCCACAGCCGTTTTCAGATAGCCCTCAATGCAAAGGCTCTAGACGCAAATATTGGTGTGAGAGCTAATTCAATCAAGGAAACACTGCATGTTGGTGAAGGGCATATTGAAGAAGGATCAGCCGAGTGGTTCTTGTGGGAGAACAACTCCATTTGGCTCACTAACTTCACACACCATCAGGCTTCCAAGCAGCTCTCAAGGAAACTCAGTTTTCACACTCTATGCTTAGTGCCCTTTGAGTGCATTATCTAGGAATGAACCTGGTAGAGCATCCCACACAAACGAATGCTCCACATGCGGGTTTCACATGCCACCAACTCCACATTCACAGGCAACTTCAGCGCCACAGCCGTTTTCAGATAGCCCTCAATGCAAAGGCTCTAGACGCAAATATTGGTGTGAGAGCTAATTCAATCAAGGAAACACTGCATGTTGGTGAAGGGCATATTGAAGAAGGATCAGCCGAGTGGTTCTTGTGGGAGAACAACTCCATTTGGCTCACTAACTTCACACACCATCAGGCTTCCAAGCAGCTCTCAACGAAACTCAGTTTTCACACTCTATGCTTAGTGCCCTTTGAGTGCATTATCTAGGAATGAACCGCATGTGGAGCATGCCACACAAACGAATGCTCCACATGCGGTTTTCACATGCCACCAACTCCACATTCACAGGCAACTTCAGCGCCACAGCCGTTTTCAGATAGCCCTCAACGCAAAGGCTCTAGACGCAAATATTGGTGTGAGAGCTAATTCAATCAAGGAAACACTGCATGTTGGTGAAGGGCATATTGAAGAAGGATCAGCCGAGTGGTTCTTGTGGGAGAACAACTCCATTTGGCTCACTAACTTCACACACCATCAGGCTTCCAAGCAGCTCTCAAGGAAACTCAGTTTTCACACTCTATGCTTAGTGCCCTTTGAGTGCCTAGGACTGAAATGAAGCTTGGTGAGCATCACACACAAACGAATGCTCCACATGCGGGTTTCACATGCCACCAACTCCACATTCACAGGCAACTTCAGCGCCACAGCCGTTTTCAGATAGCCCTCAATGCAAAGGCTCTAGACGCAAATATTGGTGTGAGAGCTAATTCAATCAAGGAAACACTGCATGTTGGTGAAGGGCATATTGAAGAAGGATCAGCCGAGTGGTTCTTGTGGGAGAACAACTCCATTTGGCTCACTAACTTCACACACCATCAGGCATCCAAGCAGCTCTCAAGGAAACTCAGTTTTCACACTCTATGCTTAGTGCCCTATGAGTGCATTATCTAGGAATGAACCTGGTAGAACATCCCACACAAACGAATGCTCCACATGCGGTTTTCACATGCCACCAACTCCACATTCACAGGCAACTTCAGCGCCACAGCCGTTTTCAGATAGCCCTCAATGCAAAGGCTCTAGACGCAAATATTGGTGTGAGAGCTAATTCAATCAAGGAAACACTGCATGTTGGTGAAGGGCATATTGAAGAAGGATCAGCCGAGTGGTTCTTGTGGGAGAACAACTCCATCTGGCTCACTAACTTCACACACCATCAGGCTTCCAAGCAGCTCTCAAGGAAACTCAGTTTTCACACTCTATGCTTAGTGCCCTTTGAGTGCATTATCTAGGAATGAACCTGGTAGAGCATCCCACACAAACGAATGCTCCACATGCGGGTTTCACATGCCACCAACTCCACATTCACAGGCAACTTCAGCGCCACAGCCGTTTTCAGATAGCCCTCAACGCAAAGGCTCTAGACGCAAATATTGGTGTGAGAGCTAATTCAATCAAGGAAACACTGCATGTTGGTGAAGGGCATATTGAAGAAGGATCAGCCGAGTGGTTCTTGTGGGAGAACAACTCCATTTGGCTCACTAACTTCACACACCATCAGGCTTCCAAGCAGCTCTCAAGGAAACTCAGTTTTCACACTCTATGCTTAGTGCCCTTTGAGTGCATTATCTAGGAATGAACCTGGTAGAGCATTCCACACAAACGAATGCTCCACATGCGGGTTTCACATGCCACCAACTCCACATTGACAAACAACTTCAGCGCCACAGCCGTTTTCAGATAGCCCTCAATGCAAAGGCTCTAGACGCAAATATTGGTGTGAGAGCTAATTCAATCAAGGAAACACTGCATGTTGGTGAAGGGCATATTGAAGAAGGATCAGCCGAGTGGTTCTTGTGGGAGAACAACTCCATTTGGCTCACTAACTTCACACACCATCAGGCTTCCAAGCAGCTCTCAAGGAAACTCAGTTTTCACACTCTATGCTTAGTGCCCTTTGAGTGCATTATCTAGGAATGAACCTGGTAGAGCATCCCACACAAACGAATGCTCCACATGCGGGTTTCACATGCCACCAACTCCACATTCTCAGGCAACTTCAGCGCCACAGCCGTTTTCAGATAGCCCTCAATGCAAAGGCTCTAGACGCAAATATTGGTGTGAGAGCTAATTCAATCAAGGAAACACTGCATGTTGGTGAAGGGCATATTGAAGAAGGATCAGCCGAGTGGTTCTTGTGGGAGAACAACTCCATTTGGCTCACTAACTTCACACACCATCAGGCTTCCAAGCAGCTCTCAAGGAAACTCAGTTTTCACACTCTATGCTTAGTGCCCTTTGAGTGCCTAGGACTGAAATGAAGCTTGGTGAGCATCACACACAAACGAATGCTCCACATGCGGGTTTCACATGCCACCAACTCCACATTCACAGGCAACTTCAGCGCCACAGCCGTTTTCAGATAGCCCTCAATGCAAAGGCTCTAGACGCAAATATTGGTGTGAGAGCTAATTCAATCAAGGAAACACTGCATGTTGGTGAAGGGCATATTGAAGAAGGATCAGCCGAGTGGTTCTTGTGGGAGAACAACTCCATTTGGCTCACTAACTTCACACACCATCAGGCATCCAAGCAGCTCTCAAAGAAACTCAGTTTTCACACTCTATGCTTAGTGCCCTATGAGTGCATTATCTAGGAATGAACCTGGTAGAACATCCCACACAAACGAATGCTCCACATGCGGTTTTCACATGCCACCAACTCCACATTCACAGGCAACTTCAGCGCCACAGCCGTTTTCAGATAGCCCTCAATGCAAAGGCTCTAGACGCAAATATTGGTGTGAGAGCTAATTCAATCAAGGAAACACTGCATGTTGGTGAAGGGCATATTGAAGAAGGATCAGCCGAGTGGTTCTTGTGGGAGAACAACTCCATTTGGCTCACTAACTTCACACACCATCAGGCTTCCAAGCAGCTCTCAAGGAAACTCAGTTTTCACACTCTATGCTTAGTGCCCTTTGAGTGCATTATCTAGGAATGAACCTGGTAGAGCATCCCACACAAACGAATGCTCCACATGCGGGTTTCACATGCCACCAACTCCACATTGACAGGCAACTTCAGCGCCACAGCCGTTTTCAGATAGCCCTCAATGCAAAGGCTCTAGACGCAAATATTGGTGTGAGAGCTAATTCAATCAAGGAAACACTGCATGTTGGTGAAGGGCATATTGAAGAAGGATCAGCCGAGTGGTTCTTGTGGGAGAACAACTCCATTTGGCTCACTAACTTCACACACCATCAGGCTTCCAAGCAGCTCTCAACGAAACTCAGTTTTCACACTCTATGCTTAGTGCCCTTTGAGTGCATTATCTAGGAATGAACCGCATGTGGAGCATGCCACACAAACGAATGCTCCACATGCGGGTTTCACATGCCACCAACTCCACATTCACAGGCAACTTCAGCGCCACAGCCGTTTTCAGATAGCCCTCAACGCAAAGGCTCTAGACGCAAATATTGGTGTGAGAGCTAATTCAATCAAGGAAACACTGCATGTTGGTGAAGGGCATATTGAAGAAGGATCAGCCGAGTGGTTCTTGTGGGAGAACAACTCCATTTGGCTCACTAACTTCACACACCATCAGGCTTCCAAGCAGCTCTCAAGGAAACTCAGTTTTCACACTCTATGCTTAGTGCCCTTTGAGTGCCTAGGACTGAAATGAAGCTTGGTGAGCATCACACACAAACGAATGCTCCACATGCGGGTTTCACATGCCACCAACTCCACATTCACAGGCAACTTCAGCGCCACAGCCGTTTTCAGATAGCCCTCAATGCAAAGGCTCTAGACGCAAATATTGGTGTGAGAGCTAATTCAATCAAGGAAACACTGCATGTTGGTGAAGGGCATATTGAAGAAGGATCAGCCGAGTGGTTCTTGTGGGAGAACAACTCCATTTGGCTCACTAACTTCACACACCATCAGGCATCCAAGCAGCTCTCAAGGAAACTCAGTTTTCACACTCTATGCTTAGTGCCCTATGAGTGCATTATCTAGGAATGAACCTGGTAGAACATCCCACACAAACGAATGCTCCACATGCGGTTTTCACATGCCACCAACTCCACATTCACAGGCAACTTCAGCGCCACAGCCGTTTTCAGATAGCCCTCAATGCAAAGGCTCTAGACGCAAATATTGGTGTGAGAGCTAATTCAATCAAGGAAACACTGCATGTTGGTGAAGGGCATATTGAAGAAGGATCAGCCGAGTGGTTCTTGTGGGAGAACAACTCCATCTGGCTCACTAACTTCACACACCATCAGGCTTCCAAGCAGCTCTCAAGGAAACTCAGTTTTCACACTCTATGCTTAGTGCCCTTTGAGTGCATTATCTAGGAATGAACCTGGTAGAGCATCCCACACAAACGAATGCTCCACATGCGGGTTTCACATGCCACCAACTCCACATTCACAGGCAACTTCAGCGCCACAGCCGTTTTCAGATAGCCCTCAATGCAAAGGCTCTAGACGCAAATATTGGTGTGAGAGCTAATTCAATCAAGGAAACACTGCATGTTGGTGAAGGGCATATTGAAGAAGGATCAGCCGAGTGGTTCTTGTGGGAGAACAACTCCATTTGGCTCACTAACTTCACACACCATCAGGCTTCCAAGCAGCTCTCAAGAAACTCAGTTTTCACACTCTATGCTTAGTGCCCTTTGAGTGCATTATCTAGGAATGAACCGCATGTGGAGCATGCCACACAAACGAATGCTCCACATGCGGGTTTCACATGCCACCAACTCCACATTCACAGGCAACTTCAGCGCCACATCCGTTTTCAGATAGCCCTCAACGCAAAGGCTCTAGACGCAAATATTGGTGTGAGAGCTAATTCAATCAAGGAAACACTGCATGTTGGTGAAGGGCATATTGAAGAAGGATCAGCACGAGTGGTTCTTGTGGGAGAACAACTCCATTTGCTCACTAACTTCACACACCATCAGGCTTCAAGCAGCTCTCAAGGAAACTCAGTTTTCACACTCTATGCTTAGTGCCCTTTGAGTGCCTAGGACTGAAATGAAGCTTGGTGAGCATCACACACAAACGAATGCTCCACATGCGGCTTTCACATGCCACCAACTCCACATTCACAGGCAACTTCAGCGCCACAGCCGTTTCAGATAGCCCTCAATGCAAAGGCTCTAGACGCAAATATTGGTGTGAGAGCTAATTCAATCAAGGAAACACTGCATGTTGGTGAAGGGCATATTGAAGAAGGATCAGCCGAGTGGTTCTTGTGGGAGAACAACTCCATTTGGCTCACTAACTTCACACACCATCAGGCATCCAAGCAGCTCTCAAGGAAACTCAGTTTTCACACTCTATGCTTAGTGCCCTTTGAGTGCATTATCTAGGAATGAACCTGGTAGAACATCCCACACAAACGAATGCTCCACATGCGGTTTTCACATGCCACCAACTCCACATTCACAGGCAACTTCAGCGCCACAGCCGTTTTCAGATAGCCCTCAATGCAAAGGCTCTAGACGCAAATATTGGTGTGAGAGCTAATTCAATCAAGGAAACACTGCATGTTGGTGAAGGGCATATGAAGAAGGATCAGCCGAGTGGTTCTTGTGGGAGAACAACTCCATCTGGCTCACTAACTTCACACACCATCAGGCTTCCAAGCAGCTCTCAAGGAAACTCAGTTTTCACACTCTATGCTTAGTGCCCTTTGAGTGCATTATCTAGGAATGAACCGCATGTGGAGCATGCCACACAAACGAATGCTCCACATGCGGGTTTCACATGCCACCAACTCCACATTCACAGGCAACTTCAGCGCCACAGCCGTTTTCAGATAGCCCTCAATGCAAAGGCTCTAGACGCAAATATTGGTGTGAGAGCTAATTCAATCAAGGAAACACTGCATGTTGGTGAAGGGCATATTGAAGAAGGATCAGCCGAGTGGTTCTTGTGGGAGAACAACTCCATTTGGCTCACTAACTTCACACACCATCAGGCATCCAAGCAGCTCTCAAGGAAACTCAGTTTTCACACTCTATGCTTAGTGCCCTTTGAGTGCATTATCTAGGAATGAACCTGGTAGAGCATCCCACACAAACGAATGCTCCACATGCGGGTTTCACATGCACCAACTCCACATTCACAGCAACTTCAGCGCCACAGCCGTTTTCAGATAGCCCTCAATGCAAAGGCTCTAGACGCAAATATTGGTGTGAGAGCTAATTCAATCAAGGAAACACTGCATGTTGGTGAAGGGCATATTGAAGAAGGATCAGCCGAGTGGTTCTTGTGGGAGAACAACTCCATTTGGCTCACTAACTTCACACACCATCAGGCATCCTAGCAGCTCTCAAGGAAACTCAGTTTTCACACTCTATGCTTAGTGCCCTTTGAGTGCATTATCTAGGAATGAACCTGGTAGAACATCCCACACAAACGAATGCTCCACATGCGGGTTTCACATGCCACCAACTCCACATTCACAGGCAACTTCAGCGCCACAGCTGTTTTCAGATAGCCCTCAATGCAAAGGCTCTAGACGCAAATATTGGTGTGAGAGCTAATTCAATCAAGGAAACACTGCATGTTGGTGAAGGGCATATTGAAGAAGGATCAGCCGAGTGGTTCTTGTGGGAGAACAACTCCATTTGGCTCACTAACTTCATACACCATCAGGCTTCCAAGCAGCTCTCAAGGAAACTCAGTTTTCACACTCTATGCTTAGTGCCCTTGAGTGCCTAGGACTGAAATGAAGCTTGGTGAGCATGCCACACAAACGAATGCTCCACATGCGGGTTTCACATGCCACCAACTCCACATTCACAGGCAAGTTCAGCGCCACAGCCGTTTTCAGATAGCCCTCAATGCAAAGGCTCTAGACGCAAATATTGGTGGAGAGCTAATTCAATCAAGGAAACACTGCATGTTGGTGAAGGGCATATTGAAGAAGGATCAGCCGAGTGGTTCTTGTGGGAGAACAACTCCATTTGGCTCACTAACTTCACACACCATCAGGCTTCCAAGCAGCTCTCAAGGAAACTCAGTTTTCACACTCTATGCTTAGTGCCCTTTGAGTGCATTATCTAGGAATAAACCTGGTAGAGCATGCCACACAAACGAATGCTCCACATGCGGGTTTCACATGCCACCAACTCCACATTCACAGGCAACTTCAGCGCCACAGCCGTTTTCAGATAGCCCTCAATGCAAAGGCTCTAGACGCAAATATTGGTGTGAGAGCTAATTCAATCAAGGAAACACTGCATGTTGGTGAAGGGCATATTGAAGAAGGATCAGCCGAGTGGTTCTTGTGGGAGAACAACTCCACTTGGCTCACTAACTTCACACACCATCAGGCTTCCAAGCAGCTCTCAAGGAAACTCAGTTTTCACACTCTATGCTTAGTGCCCTTTGAGTGCATTATCTAGGAATGAACCTGGTAGAGCATTCCACACAAACGAATGCTCCACATGCGGGTTTCACATGCCACCAACTCCACATTGACAGACAACTTCAGCGCCACAGCCGTTTTCAGATAGCCCTCAATGCAAAGGCTCTAGACGCAAATATTGGTGTGAGAGCTAATTCAATCAAGGAAACACTGCATGTTGGTGAAGGCATATTGAAGAAGGATCAGCGAGTGGTTCTTGTGGGAGAACAACTCCATTTGGCTCACTAACTTCACACACCATCAGGCTTCCAAGCAGCTCTCAACGAAACTCAGTTTTCACACTCTATGCTTAGTGCCCTTTGAGTGCATTATC
Source organism: Ochotona princeps (assembly GCF_030435755.1). Taxonomy (NCBI): domain Eukaryota; kingdom Metazoa; phylum Chordata; class Mammalia; order Lagomorpha; family Ochotonidae; genus Ochotona; species Ochotona princeps. Next base: position 93,431 of record NW_026697574.1, read on the forward strand.
TAGGAATGAACCTGGTAGAGCATCCCACACAAACGAATGCTCCACATGCGGGTTTCACATGCCACCAACTCCACATTGACAGGCAACTTCAGGGCCACAGCCGTTTTCAGATAGCCCTCAATGCAAAGGCTCTAGACGCAAATATTGGTGTGCGAGCTAATTCAATCAAGGAAACACTGCATGTTGGTGAAGGGCATATTGAAGAAGGATCAGCCGAGTGGTTCTTGTGGGAGAGCAACTCCATTTGGCTCACTAACTTCACACACCATCAGGCTTCCAAGCAGCTCTCAAGGAAACTCAGTTTTCACACTCTATGCTTAGTGCCCTTTGAGTGCCTAGGACTGAAATGAAGCTTGGTGAGCATCCCACACAAACGAATGCTCCACATGCGGGTTCACATGCCACCAACTCCACATTCACAGGCAACTTCAGCGCCACAGCCGTTTTCAGATAGCCCTCAACGCAAAGGCTCTAGACGCAAATATTGGTGTGAGAGCTAATTCAATCAAGGAAACACTGCATGTTGGTGAAGGGCATATTGAAGAAGGATCAGCCGAGTGGTTCTTGTGGGAGAACAACTCCATTTGGCTCACTAACTTCACACACCATCAGGCTTCCAAGCAGCTCTCAAGGAAACTCAGTTTTCACACTCTATGCTTAGTGCCCTTTGAGTGCCTAGGACTGAAATGAAGCTTGGTGAGCATCCACACAAACGAATGCTCCACATGCGGGTTTCAAATGCCACCAACTCCACATTCACAGGCAACTTCAGCGCCACAGCTGTTTTCAGATAGCCCTCAATGCAAAGGCTCTAGACCAAATATTGGTGTGAGAGCTAATTCAATCAAGGAAACACTGCATGTTGGTGAAGGGCATATTGAAGAAGGATCAGCCGAGTGGTTCTTGTGGGAGAACAACTCCATTTGGCTCACTAACTTCACACACCATCAGGCTTCCAAGCAGCTCTCAAGGAAACTCAGTTTTCACACTCTATGCTTAGTGCCCTTGAGTGCCTAGGACTGAAATGAACCTGGTAGAGCATCCCACACAAACGAATGCTCCACATGCGGGTTTCACATGCCACCAACTCCACATTGACAGGCAACTTCAGCGCCACAGCCGTTTTCAGATAGCCCTCAATGCAAAGGCTCTAGACACAAATATTGGTGTCAGAGCTAATTCAATCAAGGAAACACTGCATGTTGGTGAAGGGCATATTGAAGAAGGATCAGCCGAGTGGTTCTTGTGGGAGAACAACTCCATTTGGCTCACTAACTTCACACACCATCAGGCTTCCAAGCAGCTCTCAAGGAAACTCAGTTTTCACACTCTATGCTTAGTGCCCTTTGAGTGCATTATCTAGGAATGAACCTGGTAGAACATCCCACACAAACGAATGCTCCACATGCGGGTTTCACATGCCACCAACTCCACATTCACAGGCAACTTCAGCGCCACAGCCGTTTTCAGATAGCCCTCAATGCAAAGGCTCTAGACGCAAATATTGGTGTGAGAGCTAATTCAATCAAGGAAACACTGCATGTTGGTGAAGGGCATATTGAAGAAGGATCAGCCGAGTGGTTCTTGTGGGAGAACAACTCCATTTGGCTCACTAACTTCACACACCATCAGGCTTCCAAGCAGCTCTCAAGGAAACTCAGTTTTCACACTCTATGCTTAGTGCCCTTTGAGTGCATTATCTAGGAATGAACCTGTAGAACATCCCACACAAACGAATGCTCCACATGCGGGTTTCACATGCCACCAACTCCACATTCACAGGCAAGTTCAGCGCCACAGCTGTTTTCAGATAGCCCTCAATGCAAAGGCTCTAGACGCAAATATTGGTGTGAGAGCTAATTCAATCAAGGAAACACTGCATGTTGGTGAAGGGCATATTGAAGAAGGATCAGCCGAGTGTTCTTGTGGGAGAACAACTCCATTTGGCTCACTAACTTCACACACCATCAGGCTTCCAAGCAGCTCTCAAGGAAACTCAGTTTTCACACTCTATGCTTAGTGCCCTTTGAGTACCTACGACTGAAATGAACCTGGTAGAGCATCCACACAAACGAATGCTCCACATGCGGGTTTCACATGCCACCAACTCCACATTCACAGGCAACTTCAGCGCCACAGCCGTTTTCAGATAGCCCTCAATGCAAAGGCTCTAGACGCAAATATTGGTGTGAGAGCTAATTCAATCAAGGAAACACTGCATGTTGGTGAAGGGCATATTGAAGAAGGATCAGCCGAGTGGTTCTTGTGGGAGAACAACTCCATTTGGCTCACTAACTTCACACACCATCAGGCTTCCAAGCAGCTCTCAAGGAAACTCAGTTTTCACACTCTATGCTTAGTGCCCTTTGAGTGCATTATCTAGAATGAACCTGGTAGAACATCCCACACAAACGAATGCTCCACATGCGGGTTTCACATGCCACCAACTCCACATTCACAGGCAAGTTCAGCGCCACAGCTGTTTTCAGATAGCCCTCAATGCAAAGGCTCTAGACGCAAATATTGGTGTGAGAGCTAATTCAATCAAGGAAACACTGCATGTTGGTGAAGGGCATATTGAAGAAGGATCAGCCGAGTGGTTCTTGTGGGAGAACAACTCCATTTGGCTCACTAACTTCACACACCATCAGGCTTCCAAGCAGCTCTCAAGGAAACTCAGTTTTCACACTCTATGCTTAGTGCCCTTTGAGTGCATATCTAGGAATGAACCTGGTAGAGCATCCCACACAAACGAATGCTCCACATGCGGGTTTCACATGCCACCAACTCCACATTCACAGGCAACTTCAGCGCCACAGCCGTTTTCAGATAGCCCTCAATGCAAAGGCTCTAGACGCAAATATTGGTGTGAGAGCTAATTCAATCAAGGAAACACTGCATGTTGGTGAAGGGCATATTGAAGAAGGATCAGCCGAGTGGTTCTTGTGGGAGAACAACTCCATTTGGCTCACTAACTTCACACACCATCAGGCTTCCAAGCAGCTCTCAAGGAAACTCAGTTTCACACTCTATGCTTAGTGCCCTTTGAGTGCATTATCTAGGAATGAAACCTGTAGAACATCCCACACAAACGAATGCTCACATGCGGGTTTCACATGCCACCAACTCCACATTCACAGGCAAGTTCAGCGCCACAGCTGTTTTCAGATAGCCCTCAATGCAAAGGCTCTAGACGCAAATATTGGTGTGAGAGCTAATTCAATCAAGGAAACACTGCATGTTGGTGAAGGGCATATTGAAGAAGGATCAGCCGAGTGGTTCTTGTGGGAGAACAACTCCATTTGGCTCACTAACTTCACACACCATCAGGCTTCCAAGCAGCTCTCAAGGAAACTCAGTTTTCACACTCTATGCTTAGTGCCCTTTGAGTGCATTATCTAGGAATGAACCTGGTAGAGCATCCCACACAAACGAATGCTCCACATGCGGGTTTCACATGCCACCAACTCCACATTGACAGGCAACTTCAGCGCCACAGCCGTTTTCAGATAGCCCTCAATGCAAAGGCTCTAGACGCAAATATTGGTGTGAGAGCTAATTGAATCAAGGAAACACTGCATGTTGGTGAAGGGCATATTGAAGAAGGATCAGCCGAGTGGTTCTTGTGGGAGAACAACTCCATTTGGCTCACTAACTTCACACACCATCAGCTTCCAAGCAGCTCTCAAGGAAACTCAGTTTTCACACTCTATGCTTAGTGCCCTTTGAGTGCATTATCTAGGAATGAACCTGGTAGAGCATCTCACACAAACGAATGCTCCACATGCGGGTTTCACATGCCACCAACTCCACATTCACAGGCAACTTCAGCGCCACAGCCGTTTTCAGATAGCCCTCAATGCAAAGGCTCTAGACACAAATATTGGTGTGAGAGCTAATTCAATCAAGGAAACACTGCATGTTGGTGAAGGGCATATTGAAGAAGGATCAGCCGAGTGGTTTTTTGTGGGAGAACAACTCCATTTGGCTCACTAACTTCACACACCATCAGGCTTCCAAGCAGCTCTCAAGGAACTCAGTTTTCACACTCTATGCTTAGTGCCCTTTGAGTGCATTATCTAGGAATGAACCTGGTAGAACATCCCACACAAACGAATGCTCCACATGCGGGTTTCACATGCCACCAACTCCACATTGACAGGCAACTTCAGCGCCACAGCCGTTTTCAGATAGCCCTCAATGCAAAGGCTCTAGACGCAAATATTGGTGTGAGAGCTAATTCAATCAAGGAAACACTGCATGTTGGTGAAGGGCATATTGAAGAAGGATCAGCCGAGTGGTTCTTGTGGGAGAACAACTCCATTTGGCTCACTAACTTCACACACCATCAGGCTTCCAAGCAGCTCTCAAGAAACTCAGTTTTCACACTCGATGCTTAGTGCCCTTTGAGTGCATTATCTAGGAATGAACCTGGTAGAGCATCCCACACAAACGAATGCTCCACATGCGGGTTTCACATGCCACCAACTCCACATTCACAGGCAACTTCAGCGCCACAGCCGTTTTCAGATAGCCCTCAATGCAAAGGCTCTAGACACAAATATTGGTGTGAGAGCTAATTCAATCAAGGAAACACTGCATGTTGGTGAAGGGCATATTGAAGAAGGATCAGCCGAGTGGTTCTTGTGGAGAACAACTCCATTTGGCTCACTAACTTCACACACCATCAGGCTTCCAAGCAGCTCTCAAGGAACTCAGTTTTCACACTCTATGCTTAGTGCCCTTTGAGTGCATTATCTAGGAATGAACCTGGTAGAGCATCCCACACAAACGAATGCTCCACATGCGGGTTTCACATGCCACCAACTCCACATTGACAGGCAACTTCAGCGCCACAGCCGTTTTCAGATAGCCCTCAATGCAAAGGCTCTAGACGCAAATATTGGTGTGAGAGCTAATTCAATCAAGGAAACACTGCATGTTGGTGAAGGGCATATTGAAGAAGGATCAGACGAGTGGTTCTTGTGGGAGAACAACTCATTTGGCTCACTAACTTCACACACCATCAGGCTTCCAAGCAGCTCTCAAGGAAACTCAGTTTTCACACTCTATGCTTAGTGCCCTTTGAGTGCATTATCTAGGAATGAACCTGGTAGAGCATCCCACACAAACGAATGCTCCACATGCGGGTTTCACATGCCACCAACTCCACATTGACAGGCAACTTCAGCGCCACAGCCGTTTTCAGATAGCCCTCAATGCAAAGGCTCTAGACGTAAATATTGGTGTGAGAGCTAATTCAATCAAGGAAACACTGCATGTTGGTGAAGGGCATATTGAAGAAGGATCAGCCGAGTGGTTCTTGTGGGAGAACAACTCCATTTGGCTCACTAACTTCACACACCATCAGGCTTCCAAGCAGCTCTCAAGGAAACTCAGTTTTCACACTCTATGCTTAGTGCCCCTTGAGTGCCTAGGACTGAAATGAACCTGTAGAGCATCCCACACAAACGAATGCTTCACATACGGGTTTCACATGCCACCAACTCCACATTCACAAGCAACTTCAGCACCACAGCCGTTTTCAGATAGCCCTCAATGCAAAGGCTCTAGACGCAAATATTGGTGTGAGAGCTAATTCAATCAAGGAAACACTGCATGTTGGTGAAGGGCATATTGAAGAAGGATCAGCCAAGTGGTTCTTGTGGGAGAACAACTCCATTTGGCTCACTAACTTCACACACCATCAGGCTTCCAAGCAGCTCTCAAGGAACTCAGTTTTCACACTCTATGCTTAGTGCCCTTTGAGTGCCTAGGACTGAAATGAACCTGGTAGAGCATCCCACACAAACGAATGCTCCACATGCGGGTTTCACATGCACCAACTCCACATTCTCAGCAACTTCAGCGCCACAGCCGTTTTCAGATAGCCCTCAATGCAAAGGCTCTAGACGCAAATATTGGTGTGACAGCTAATTCAATCAAGGAAACACTGCATGTTAGTGAAGGGCATATTGAAGAAGGATCAGCCGAGTGGTTCTTGTGGGAGAACAACTCCATTTGGCTCACTAACTTCACACACCATCAGGCTCCAAGCAGCTCTCAAGGAAACTCAGTTTTCACACTCTATGCTTAGTGCCCTTTGAGTGCATTATCTAGGAATGAACCTGGTAGAGCATCCCACACAAACGAATGCTCCACATGCGGGTTTCACATGCCAACAACTCCACATTCACAAGCAACTTCAGCGCCACAGCCGTTTTCAGATAGCCCTCAATGCAAAGGCTCTAGACGCAAATATTGGTGTGAGAGCTAATTCAATCAAGGAAACACTGCATGTTGGTGAAGGGCATATTGAAGAAGGATCAGCCGAGTGGTTCTTGTGGGAGAACAACTCCATTTGGCTCACTAACTTCACACACCATCAGGCTTCCAAGCAGCTCTCAACGAAACTCAGTTTTCACACTCTATGCTTAGTGCCCTTTGAGTGCCTAGGACTGAAATGAACCTGGTAGAGCATCCCACACAAACGAATGCTCCACATGCGGGTTTCACATGCCACCAACTCCACATTCACAGGCAACTTCAGGCCACAGCCGTTGTCAGATAGCCCTCATGCAAAGGCTCTAGACGCAAATATTGGTGTGAGAGCTAATTCAATCAAGGAAACACTGCATGTTGGTGAAGGGCATATTGAAGAAGGATCAGCCGAGTGGTTCTTGTGGGAGAACAACTCCATTTGGCTCACTAACTTCACACACCATCAGGCTTCCAAGCAGCTCTCAAGGAAACTCAGTTTTCACACTCTATGCTTAGTGCCCTTTGAGTGCATTATCTAGGAATGAACCTGGTAGAGCATCTCACACAAACGAATGCTCCACATGCGGGTTTCACATGCCACCAACTCCACATTCACAGGCAACTTCAGCGCCACAGCCGTTTTCAGATAGCCCTCAATGCAAAGGCTCTAGACACAAATATTGGTGTGAGAGCTAATTCAATCAAGGAAACACTGCATGTTGGTGAAGGGCATATGAAGAAGGATCAGCCGAGTGGTTTTTTTGTGGGAGAACAACTCCATTTGGCTCACTAACTTCACACACCATCAGGCTTCCAAGCAGCTCTCAAGAAACTCAGTTTTCACACTCTATGCTTAGTGCCCTTTGAGTGCATTATCTAGGAATGAACCTGGTAGAACATCCCACACAAACGAATGCTCCACATGCGGGTTTCACATGCCACCAACTCCACATTGACAGGCAACTTCAGCGCCACAGCCGTTTCAGATAGCCCTCAATGCAAAGGCTCTAGACGCAAATATTGGTGTGAGAGCTAATTCAATCAAGGAAACACTGCATGTTGGTGAAGGCATATTGAAGAAGGATCAGCCGAGTGGTTCTTGTGGGAGAACAACTCCATTTGGCTCACTAACTTCACACACCATCAGGCTTCAAGCAGCTCTCAAGAAACTCAGTTTTCACACTCGATGCTTAGTGCCCTTTGAGTGCATTATCTAGGAATGAACCTGGTAGAGCATCCCACACAAACGAATGCTCCACATGCGGGTTTCACATGCCACCAACTCCACATTCACAGGCAACTTCAGCGCCACAGCCGTTTTCAGATAGCCCTCAATGCAAAGGCTCTAGACACAAATATTGGTGTGAGAGCTAATTCAATCAAGGAAACACTGCATGTTGGTGAGGGCATATTGAAGAAGGATCAGCCGAGTGGTTCTTGTGGGAGAACAACTCCATTTGGCTCACTAACTTCACACACCATCAGGCTTCCAAGCAGCTCTCAAGGAAACTCAGTTTTCACACTCTATGCTTAGTGCCCTTTGAGTGCATTATCTAGAATGAACCTGGTAGAGCATCCCACACAAACGAATGCTCCACATGCGGGTTTCACATGCCACCAACTCCACATTGACAGGCAACTTCAGCGCCACAGCGTTTTCAGATAGCCCTCAATGCAAAGGCTCTAGACGCAAATATTGGTGTGAGAGCTAATTCAATCAAGGAAACACTGCATGTTGGTGAAGGCATATTGAAGAAGGATCAGCCGAGTGGTTCTTGTGGGAGAACAACTTCATTTGCTCACTAACTTCACACACCATCAGGCTTCCAAGCAGCTCTCAAGGAAACTCAGTTTTCACACTCTATGCTTAGTGCCCTTTGAGTGCATTATCTAGGAATGAACCTGGTAGAGCATCCCACACAAACGAATGCTCCACATGCGGGTTTCACATGCCACCAACTCCACATTGACAGGCAACTTCAGCGCCACAGCCGTTTTCAGATAGCCCTCAATGCAAAGGCTCTAGACGTAAATATTGGTGTGAGAGCTAATTCAATCAAGGAAACACTGCATGTTGGTGAAGGGCATATTGAAGAAGGATCAGCCGAGTGGTTCTGTGGGAGAACAACTCCATTTGGCTCACTAACTTCACACACCATCAGGCTTCCAAGCAGCTCTCAAGGAACTCAGTTTTCACACTCTATGCTTAGTGCCCCTTGAGTGCCTAGGACTGAAATGAACCTGGTAGAGCATCCCACACAAACGAATGCTTCACATACGGGTTTCACATGCCACCAACTCCACATTCACAAGCAACTTCAGCACCACAGCCGTTTTCAGATAGCCCTCAATGCAAAGGCTCTAGACCGCAAATATTGGTGTGAGAGCTAATTCAATCAAGGAAACACTGCATGTTGGTGAAGGGCATATTGAAGAAGGATCAGCCAAGTGGTTCTTGTGGGAGAACAACTCCATTTGGCTCACTAACTTCACACACCATCAGGCTTCCAAGCAGCTCTCAAGGAAACTCAGTTTTCACACTCTATGCTTAGTGCCCTTTGAGTGCCTAGGACTGAAATGAACCTGGTAGAGCATCCCACACAAACGAATGCTCCACATGCGGGTTTCACATGCCACCAACTCCACATTCTCAGGCAACTTCAGCGCCACAGCCGTTTCAGATAGCCCTCAATGCAAAGGCTCTAGACGCAAATATTGGTGTGACAGCTAATTCAATCAAGGAAACACTGCATGTTAGTGAAGGGCATATTGAAGAAGGATCAGCCGAGTGGTTCTTGTGGGAGAACAACTCCATTTGGCTCACTAACTTCACACACCATCAGGCTTCCAAGCAGCTCTCAAGGAAACTCAGTTTTCACACTCTATGCTTAGTGCCCTTTGAGTGCATTATCTAGGAATGAACCTGGTAGAGCATCCCACACAAACGAATGCTCCACATGCGGGTTTCACATGCCAACAACTCCACATTCACAAGCAACTTCAGCGCCACAGCCGTTTTCAGATAGCCCTCAATGCAAAGGCTCTAGACGCAAATATTGGTGTGAGAGCTAATTCAATCAAGGAAACACTGCATGTTGGTGAAGGGCATATTGAAGAAGGATCAGCCGAGTGGTTCTTGTGGGAGAACAACTCCATTTGGCTCACTAACTTCACACACCATCAGGCTTCCAAGCAGCTCTCAACGAAACTCAGTTTTCACACTCTATGCTTAGTGCCCTTTGAGTGCCTAGGACTGAAATGAACCTGTAGAGCATCCCACACAAACGAATGCTCCACATGCGGGTTTCACATGCCACCAACTCCACATTCACAGGCAACTTCAGGGCCACAGCCGTTGTCAGATAGCCCTCAATGCAAAGCTCTAGACGCAAATATTGGTGTGAGAGCTAATTCAATCAAGGAAACACTGCATGTTGGTGAAGGGCATATTGAAGAAGGATCAGCCGAGTGGTTCTTGTGGGAGAACAACTCCATTTGGCTCACTAACTTCACACACCATCAGGCTTCCAAGCAGCTCTCAAGGAAACTCAGTTTTCACACTCTATGCTTAGTGCCCTTTGAGTGCCTAGACTGAAATGAACCTGGTAGAGCATCCCACACAAACGAATGCTCCACATGCGGGTTTCACATGCCACCAACTCCACATTCACAGGCAACTTCAGCGCCACAGCCGTTTTCAGATAGCCCTCAATGCAAAGGCTCTAGACACAAATATTGGTGTGAGAGCTAATTCAATCAAGGAAACACTGCATGTTAGTGAAGGGCATATTGAAGAAGGATCAGCCGAGTGGTTCTTGTGGAGAACAACTCCATTTGGCTCACTAACTTCACACACCATCAGGCTTCCAAGCAGCTCTCAAGGAAACTCAGTTTTCACACTCTATGCTTAGTGCCCTTTGAGTGCATTATCTAGGAATGAACCTGGTAGAGCATCCCACACAAACGAATGCTCCACATGCGGGTTTCACATGCCAACAACTCCACATTCACAAGCAACTTCAGCGCCACAGCCGTTTTCAGATAGCCCTCAATGCAAAGGCTCTAGACGCAAATATTGGTGTGAGAGCTAATTCAATCAAGGAAACACTGCATGTTGGTGAAGGGCATATTGAAGAAGGATCAGCCGAGTGGTTCTTGTGGGAGAACAACTCCATTTGGCTCACTAACTTCACACACCATCAGGCTTCCAAGCAGCTCTCAACGAAACTCAGTTTTCACACTCTATGCTTAGTGCCCTTTGAGTGCCTAGGACTGAAATGAACCTGGTAGAGCATCCCACACAAACGAATGCTCCACATGCGGGTTTCACATGCCACCAACTCCACATTCACAGGCAACTTCAGGCCACAGCCGTTGTCAGATAGCCCTCAATGCAAAGGCTCTAGACGCAAATATTGGTGTGAGAGCTAATTCAATCAAGGAAACACTGCATGTTGGTGAAGGGCATATTGAAGAAGGATCAGCCGAGTGGTTCTTGTGGGAGAACAACTCCATTTGGCTCACTAACTTCACACACCATCAGGCTTCCAAGCAGCTCTCAAGGAAACTCAGTTTTCACACTCTATGCTTAGTGCCTTTGAGTGCCTAGGACTGAAATGAACCTGGTAGAGCATCCCACACAAACGAATGCTTCACATACGGGTTTCACATGCACCAACTCCACATTGACAGGCAACTTA
>NW_026697575.1:0-41148 GCF_030435755.1 Ochotona princeps
TAACTGTTTCTTATTGTAGGAGCTACTCGTTCTACATAAAGTTGTATTACCATATACATATACATATATATATACACATATACATATATATATATGTATTTGTATACTTACTTAGTCGTTTCTTATACAGCGAATTACACCTCGCCATCATGCATATACATACAATATAAACGTACATATATGTGTATGTATATGTGCATATATATATATATATATATGTATATGCACAAGTACATATATATATATATATATACGTATGTATTTGTGCGTGACACCTTTTGTGATGGGAATGTTTCTCTTTCGATGTACACAAAGATGCATCTACATATATACATATATATATATTCATATATACATATATATATTTAGAGAGTCACAAACCCGCCACTCTTTTTCTCTCTCTCTACATATATATAGAGAGGGAGAGAGGGTACTTCTGTGTCTATTTCTACGAGAAGGAGTGTCTCTCTAGTTGTACAGAGATGCACTGACGTATTATACGTACACTCGGTGCTCTCTTTCTTCTTGGTGAAGTTACTAATACTACGCCACCATGGCCCATACATATACATAAATATGTATATGAATGCATATATATGTGTGTTACACACTCGTTCCTTACTGTAGTCACTTCTCTCTTTGGAAGTTCATAGCTGTGCATGTTCATAGACATATATATATATACTGGATAGATACCCGTTTGTTTCTCCTCTTCTTAAGAGACACTTTCGTATTGCTTCACGCATTTATGTATATATATATATATGTGGATACTGATTTGTCTCTCGTTTTCTACTACTATAGATGTATATACATATGTATGTGTGGAAGTGCGGCTTTCAGTGGGAAGAAGAGCGGCATGTAAATTTTTTCTTGTGAGTATGGCAGACAAATCAGACTGGAAAGAGAACATTCGGAGGTAAAAACAACATGACCCGTACCTCTTATCAGAAGCCCTCCAGTGCGGGGGGAGGAATGTCGTAGGACCGCCGCCATATTTTCACTTGTTCCTCGCCATGTTTTGCTGCCGTCTCTGCCTTATTCAACCCTTGCAGAGCCCCGTAGTGTCTTTCGTTGAGTCTGTCGTTCACAGTGATGCACACATACACATACACACATATATATATATATACTAGCACACACACCATACACCATGTTTCACGCGTATCACCACAGTACGGCAGGAGCCACAAGACAGTAGTAGTCAGTTATACGTGGTCTGGATTCAAATAAAGTCTCATACACAAAACTACCATCTCTTTCTCCACATCTATAGATATATATGAGACTCCTCAAAATTTACTTTATATATATATACATATTGTTATCATACAAGCAACGGCTCGTAACACGTATGGCGTATACATATATGTAAATAAGGCATGTATATACATACAACGTATCACAAGTGTGTCGCGCTTGTTCATGAAAACACGAACAGCACCCTCAAGAGCGTGAGCGTGACTTATGTATATATAAATGTTATATATATATACTATATATGTATATATATATGTTATATATATATACTATATATGTATATATAGATGTTATGTATATATACTACATATAATCAATCCGGTGTGCTGGTCATTATGCATATGCATATATATATATATAAGAATCCAAATATGTATAAAAGCAACAGCTCATGTGCTACGGGAGTAGCTTTACATATACTACTTCATTAAAGTAAGTTATCTTGCATACCTGCCCTACAATGAAGAGGAGCCATATATATATGTATATTATACATCATGTTGACAGAGGTGTTAGCTAATAAAGTGGCAGCTCATTTGCTCGCCGTAACAACAGTTTGAGAATCGCTCCTTCTCTGTATACTAGTCGTTCCTTCACATAGGCATTCCCATATAACAGCGCTTTCTCTCCATATATTATATATATATATATATATATCTTGCTCATTCATTCACACGTGCATTCATATATGTGTATGTATATGTAGATACATAAATATTTATTATATATAATATGGCTCCTCTTCAATATAGGCAGGTAGACGAGCACCTACACGTCAAATACTGTATAGTGGTCGTTCGCATATAAATGCAATCAAGTACAAGCACGTAGTAGCCTATAGCTTCTTTTAATATACACCTCTCGCATACATAGACAGTAAAATACATGCATGTAGTAGCCTCTAAGCTCTTCTCACATACATAGGCAGCTAAATACAAGCACTTCTTCCTATGCATACCTCTGACATATATATGTATATACACTCATCAGGACCACGTAGTAGCCACTGGCCTTATATACATATATATACAGATATAGTAGCTACATAGGTTCCTCCCATGTATGGCCATCCAAACAGAAAGACGATGTTGCCTCTAGCTCCGTCTTTATATATGTACCATTCACATGTCTATAGGCACTCACATATGAATATGTAGTAGCCTCTACCCTCCACACTGATGTATATTTCTACCCTATACAGGCACAGTCAAATAGACGTATGTATTAGTTTATAGCCTCTCGCTTCTGCTTCTATATTATACACGTCCTTCTTCACATATATATATATATATATGGAGGCCGGCAAAAACAATCGCATAGGTTCAAGTCTTTCGTAGAATGAGACAATCGTAATTGTGTAGCGACTTAGCGACAAAGACAGCAGTAGCACAGCGCTGGAAAGAGGAACTCCTCCTTCAAAGACAAAAAGAAAAAGAGAACAGCGCCGTGTATGATAAAGGGAAAAAACGACAAAGAAATTTTACCGCCAGGAGTTGTAGACGGGTATGTGGCACATGTCTGTGCCCTTGAGGACCGTCCAGCAAGTGATGACGGCTCTGCACACACACACACACACACATATACCCATACAGTCATATACGTACACATGCATACAAACACATATACACACTGCATATACACACAGACATGAACATACAAACACCCACACACCCCTACACTCATATTCATATACATCCATACATACACACATACACACTGCATGTACTCATAGACATGAACATACATATACACACGCATATACCGATACACTCACATCCATACACTTCCACACAAACACACATACAAACTTACAGACACGAATACACACACACTCATACTCATACACTCATATGCATACACATTCATACAAACACACATACAAGCTTACATACACACAGACCATGAACACACATACACACACACAAACTTACATACAAACAGACACGAACATACACACACACGTACGTAAACCCATACACATATAGAAGGACCTTAAGGAAAAGGTAGGCACACTAAGGCTCACCTGCGAAGGACGGAGGTAAACGCAACATCAAATTTGAATCCTTTTGCTTTCAAAAGCCATAGCTGCTTCCCTGCATGCAGAACAAATGGAGGACAGACGAGAAAGAGACAGAAAGTGAAAGAGAGAAATACACACATATACATATACATACATATAAACAGCAACAGTGTGTGTACAATGGCACAGCAGGAATGAATATTCGCCGCAGCAGTAATAATCACCACGGCAAGAAGGCAGACTGAAGAGGGTCGTGGTGTAGTTACGTTTTTCCTCCTTCGTTACACTGAGTATCTAGCATCGTACGTGTGTGTGCGTAGAAGAAAGACGGCGTCATGAATGAACACGTGGTGAATGAAAATAAAACAGAGAGACCATATCATATATCATTTGGAACAAAACACGAACATGCCAGGGACACAGAGAGGGAGAGAAAGAAGTTCAAAGAAAAGTATGTGTGTGACTTTTGTACAGACGTTTTCTTCACTTGTGGAGCTGCACGGGAAACAAACCCAGGACAGCATTCTGTATAAAAGATAAAGAGAAAATTCTGACGTCTTCACATTAGACACACACACACACCTACCTACATATACATTAATATGTATATCTCTCTCTTTCTATATGTATATCTACATGAGGCAATAGGGAAGTTCCAAGTAGCGAAATGCAGATGTACATGATTACAACAAAGAGAAAAGATTTTCAACACGAAACAGAAGAGTGCATGACTGCCAGAGAGGGAGCGAGAGACGGTGGTGATAGCAGTAAAAAGAGAGGATGTTGTGGGGCATATATGAATGAGAAAGGAAGAAGAAAAAGAGAAGAAGCAGTGGAAGTGTCTGACGTGTTCTTCTTGTACGCAACATTAGATAGTATTAGTCAGGTGTCTGCTAAACGTATGCAACACAACAAATACGTGGGCGTTAGTATCGCGTATGAACAAGACAGAAGACTGTAATGTTGGAAGAAGAGAGTCCATGGCTCAAAAAAAGAGAGAATATAAGTCGGTGAAAGAAGAGGAAAAGGAGAGCACACGTAGCGTTGGAGAAGAAAATAAAAACATAATCACGAGATAAGAGAGAGTGAACATAATACTAAAAGGAAATGAGAAGAGATAAAGAAGAGGAGAAACTGGCGCCATTGTAAGAAGAAAAAAACATACTATCCAAAGAAGACTGACAACATGATACTCGAGGCAAAGAGAGTACAATATCATGTTGGAAAAAAAAACCAGGAATTTAAGAGAGAGCTTGAATGAGAAGAGATATACTATTGAACAAAAAGACAACATATCAAAAGAGAAAGAAAAGACGTTGACAAGAGGAAGCACAAGGCAACTACGATGCATGAATGGAATTCTAACTTGTCTTATTTGTATCAAAAAAATAAAACGTTTTGATGTTTATAATAACGCCATATCTTTTCCTTCGGGGAGAGGCTGCGGGAGAGCAGTTCTAAAGAAACGTTTCCTCCGTGGTGACTTCCACTTCGTCTATCCTTGCGTGAGTAAAAGAGAACGATATACAGAAAGAACAACAGATGTTTGAATTTTCTTACATGGCCTCCACACTACAATTTCCCGGCAGTAAAGAGATATTTTTAAAGAGCAGAAGATATGTTATATTCTCTTTTTCTGTGGCCTCACACTCCATATTCGTAAACTATATCTGTAAGCTTTACACATATTAATATATTTAAATATATATGTGTACAAATATATTGTGTGTAAATATACGTATACACATAAACATACATACGTATATCTACATGTCGAACGGCTTATGTTCTACTATATTTGTACGTCACATGCACATACATATATATATACATACATTTATATGCACATATACCTACACATATGTATACACATATATGTATATGAATTGTCTCTGTCTTATATCTCTAACCGAATAACAGCGTTTATTCGTATTTGTTATATTCACGTATACAAATGTTTGTATGTTACCTACAGATACGGAAGCTTTCTTTGGTGTTCCCTTACACGACCTCATGCTTAATATATCTGTAGGAGATATGCACACACTGAACGTTCTCATTCTTTCTGCTTACATGGCTTCCTGCTCTATATAGAGATCTATATATCTGTAGAGAGGAGACTGAGAGAGAACCAGAGATACAGACAGAGAAGGACATATAGAGAGAGAGATACAGAGACACACACAGAGAGAGGCAGAATAGACGGAGAGAAAAAAGAAATGCTTTTTCATATTTACACGGCCTCTTGCTCTATATGGAGACCTACACATGTAGAAAGAGAGATAGAGAGAGAGAGTACGAAAGATAAAGATAGAAAGGGATCGAGACTAAGACAGAGACTCACAGAGATTATATATACGTAGACAGAGAAAGAGAGACACCAAATGCTTTTATTACCTCTATATGGAACCTATGTATGTATAGAGAGAGATAGAAACAGAGAGAGACAGAAAGAGAGAGAACAAATGCTTCTTCATACCTACACGGCCTCCTGCTCTATATGGAAACCTATATATGTAGAGATAGAAAGAGAGAGAGACACTGTGAGAGAGAGGAAAAAAGATGCTTGTTCATACGTAACACGGCCTCACGCTCTCCCGTGGGCGACAATTCGACGTCTGTCCAACCAGTGAATCGATTCTCCTTGTTCCATGTTGACTCTCCCTGCACATACAAAACATCGCGAGAGGGCCACTCCTCCAATATAGTATATGATATTCAATATACTAGTATACGTCTTCGCGTTTATTATGAAGAAGACATATGTGAAAAACCATATACATATATATACATCTATCTCTTTGCGTGGTTACACGTATATATGTCTGCCAGTGTCATACAACTCTAGACGCAAATTGAAAAAGACATATGTTAATAACCATATTTATTTATACATATTTTTTCTGTGTGGTTACATGTGCATTTTGTGTGTGTCTGCTATGGTATGAAATAGATGTTTAAGGCGTATACTATGAAGAAGACCCATGCGAAACCATACATATGTATCTACTTGTGTGGTTATATGTATATGTGTGTCTCTGCTCCTCAGTAGAAAGCAACAGTAAGGGCGTGCCCATACCCCGCCGTATATTGCGAAAGAGAGACACCTGGAAATCATGTATACCTGAGACTATCTATTCTATACAAATGCGTATATGTATCTTCCTACGGACGTGTAAGTATATGTGTGTCTTCTCCCCAAAGATGGCAACAGTATGGGCACGCACATACCTACACGTATATTACAAAAGAGATACATCTGGAACTCATGTATACATGAGACTTTATTTTATATATACATGCGCATATGTATCTACCCTGCGTGCGTTCGAGTATAGGTGTGTATATATATACTTACTCACGAGCGTGTATGTACACGTACGTCTTCACCTTGAAACAAACAGCAGCGGTGTCGACATCTCGCACCCACAGCTATATCTTCGAAGTACGTGTACCAGGTCTTGAGACGTAGTACCATCCCACCCGAATACGCGCTCACAACATGTCACTATGTAAAAGTAACAGACGTACATATCACCACTCCTTTAAAGGCCTTCATATAAGAATGAATGCAAGTAACACACACATATATACGGTATACATATATGTATATCACGCCAATATGAGTTCAATATTTATCAATATGTACAAGTGACATACGCATACCTGTATATATACCATTCCTACAGTCTTCACATATCGATACTGTCAGGTAAGACAGGCATACGTATGTACAAAGGAGACCACTTCTTAATGATAGTCCTTTATTTCTGTATACTGAAAATAGTAGACTCGATACGTGTATGTGGCCGACGTAATGCATGTACAGTGAAGGCCCACCCTTTCACATACGCTTTCTAGTCCCTTACTGCTATGCAGGAGTAGAGCACATATTACAAGAGTTACGTAACTCGCGTATTCCACGCAGTATTAACAATAATAGTTTCATAGAGGTCGATGTACTCCACACGAGGTACGAGTAATAACGGTAGTTATAGAGGGAGGAGCACTCTACGCAGTATTGGTTGTGCAATTCTTGCAGCATCAATTTGCCTGAGAGGAGATGAAAAAGGTTCATCCAGTTCTTACGTAGAGGGTTACTCCTCTTTCTGTGTTTTTCCCTTTTGCTGCTTTCCTGCGTGTTAGACGCGGGAATTCTTCACTATACCATTCAAAGCGCCAAGCGACCTCGTTGTGAAAGTCAATGTGCATTCCTCGCCGTATCAAAGCCACGAGTTGATCAATCAAGAGTAATAGCCCAGAGAGTGTGAGTCAGTGTGTGGAGAGGGGGAAGGGGAGGAGAGAGACACTCTTTCTGAAATCGTTCCTCGCTCGTAGTCGTAATGTAATTAATGAACATCTAATACGGTCGACGACGTACTATGAACATGCCCATTAGACATCTATACATATATATGTATATATATATGTATGTGGATGTATATATACTTGGGTGCATCCTAGTGCATATACATGAGATTATGTACACTTGAATACATATACAATTACAGACCTACTAGAATGCATGCATACAGAGAACACACACGTAGAACGAAATATGCATTATCATATACATACACGCATGTATATTTATGCTAAGTTGCAGCCTTGCGCATATATATATATATATATACTGTGGGACTATGCACACCCTGACTACATACACATTGACAGACGACTTGAGGTGCATGCATACAAACGATATATACGTGGATACGGATACACACTGACATACACATATGTATATAGAACGTGCCATGGAACCTCACATACATATGTGAATGGATGTTCATTAGCATAGACATCTACACGTACCAGCTTGTACTATATACGAAGTCGCACATAAACTGACAGGGTGTCTAACCCACCTTGCACACATACACGTGTATATGCACTGAGTCGCCGTACGTACACACATATGTGAACACACTCACATATATGTGTACACATGTACAAGTAGTGTGTCGCATACATAGACCTGTGTGCGCACCTGTATATACACATATATGTGTGTGTGTGAACGTTTATTTCGCGCGCTGAGGGCGTCCATATGTACACAACCATGCAGTATATATATGTGTATATGTACACATATATACGGAAGGAGAGCACTGTGTGTTGAGTCTACAGTGGACATATGTCCTTTTGCTTTCCTGTCAGAATATTACTGCCCACGCACACATACACACACACATATGTACACATACGCATACACATGCGCGCTTTCCCGGGCAAGGCACTGCCAGGTGTTCGGAAGGGAGCTCATATGACTCACGCCAGCGTTCGACGCCGAACAGCAGGGAACGAAAACAACAGAGAGACATGCATACACTATCGTCAGAGGGAAGTACGACTGCTTGCTAATGCTGCTCCGCAGGCAAATACTTTCCACGCCTTTGCCACGTCTGTTCATATACTTTCCCGCACGCCTTTTCGCCTGTCTCTATTGTTGTAAGCCCTTTACAAGCAAACATATCTACACAAGGTCGTCAACATGCATAACAGTCACTGCAGGAGGACCTAGCGATCATTTACTGCACATTCAGCCATAACCGCATCGACATATATACATATATATGTGCGTATTAGAGCGAAACGTGTGTGTAAGGTGACTTGTACTACCTGCATATATACATATATATATGTATACATGGAGAATGACACGAGGGCGCGACAGTGAATAGCAAATCTCTACGTGTGTGTTTTAAGTGCATAGAGAATACATGTATTATGCACGTTTGTCAGTGCACATACATGTATATATATGTTGTTCTTCGAGTGCATAGAGAATACAGTATTACCAGGCATCTGTGTCAAGACATCTACACATATATATATAGAGGGTTGTTTGTTGAGTGCTTAGAAAACACATGTGTTATGTATATATGTCACTGCATACACATGTATATATATGTTGCTTTTTGAGTGCATAGAGAACACATAAATTATGCATATGTGTCAATGCACATACATGTGCACATATGTATACATTTTTATGTAGTGCATAGAAAATACAGGTATTATGCCCACGTGTAGACGCACATACATATATATATATATATATATATATGTGCATGTGTGGTCACAACAAATAGCTTTGCATACAAACGATGGGTTCTCTACAAGATACAACACACTCTTGAGGAGTGGAAGTACATCAAGTAAACGGCAGCTGTGTATATAACCTCATTACGGAAGTGTATAGATACGAGGATATATATAAACATGTGACGGAACGCAAAAAGGCATGCTCGTTTCAGAGCACTAGCGTGAGCCATTATCTCGCTGTCTTTGGTATATTCAGATGTACATGTGTGAATATAGTAGATACATACATATACAAGTAGTGCTCTGCCTATATAGATGTATACATATATACATGGATATGAAAAGATATATATATCTGTACCAATGTAAAGAGAGTGTGTACGTACTAAAGCACTGATTGAAATATTTTTTCCCTTTCTTCTGGGCTAGAGTACACCAAGCTTACATATAAAGACATCTCTCCCGCTATGTAAGTGCGTACATACGGGAATACGTATGTGTGTATGCATATATATATATATATAAGAGTGTGTGCATAGACAGCAATGTTGTGTTGTGGCTGTCTGTGGGCACCTCGAGCACACAGACATAATGAGTGCCTTATATGCAACTCTAGACCTCCCGCAACGTGCGGGCGCAAAGAATGAAACAGATTTTCTCCTTCTCTTTTGCTTTTGGAGTATCGAGTGTGTGGAAAAAACACCATCATTCATCGCTGCCTCACCTTTCAAAACAAAGAGAGATGAAAGGTACATACGAAAGATTAAAGCATGCATGAATACAAGACATGAATTTTACACCTTTACATGATATACAGCCGAATGCTGAGGTAGGACTGTGTGACTATGTAATCGTGGTAATTGCACATTTATTAACATTGGCGTGCGTGCTACAACACACAGGCACTGAAAGAGAACATGGCAGCAAAATTACAACTACAGGTACGCTGGATAAGCGATGCTCAGCTATTTGACTCACAATACAGTCAAGAGTATACAGAAAACTCTTCCTGCGTGTGGGCATGTGTGCAGGTCACTTCAGTGATACGACGAAGATTAACTACAGCATCAGACAGAGATCTCTTCAGTGTAACCACGTGGCGGGGTGAGGAAGCAGACATGCACAAAAGGAAAGGTGACAACGTGGAAGTTTGTAGCAGTGTACGAGCAGTAAGTTGCACGCGAGTTTTTTTGTAGTATACGCACACGAAGCAAACGTGTTTCCCCCAGTAGACGAACAGTGAGCACGCGTGTGCCAGACAATATAGCAGGAGTCCTGCTCGTAGTAAGTGGACTGCACAGTCAATTTCTGGAAATTAGAGCCGTCGACGAGATTCTGCTTTCAAGGAGCTGAGGAGCTGTTGTTTCAACATTTGCTTGTGTGTATCTGTGTGTCTGTCTACGTGTGTGTGTGCACGAATATCACATAGTTGTCCGAAACCTGCCGTCCTTTTCGTACACTGCCCACCTGTACAGGGAGGCTCTTCTGGTCAGCTAACTGGGGGATACAACTGTCGGATTTTTTCTCTTAATAGGTCATTTGTACTCCTCTCACATACGCATTAAGCGTGTGTATCTTGACTCTATAGTTTGCTTCGAAAAGGAGTTTCTGGAGCTTTTGTAGTTTGTTGTCTGTTCCCTTTACTATTAAAAAGCTTCCACTCTATGTAGAATGGTTGTATAATGCGGCTGAAAAGACAGGAAGGCTTCCATGTATTTTTCGGTCCTTCCTGTGTTTCTCCTACACAGTTGCAAGTCTTCGGTACCCGCTGCCTCCCATGTTTTTCTGTCTCTCCTACGGCGCGTGCAGGGTGTGTGCGTGGTTGTAGTATTACCGTGACGGAGAAGGACCAGGATGTGTTTTGCGGATCCAGGCATTTTGGAAGCAGCGAAAGAGGAAAACGACTGGAAGATGTGGGAGGTTCCCGTTTTTTATCTAAACGTTACGAGACCTTGAAGCGTGTCGTCCCGTCTTCTAGGCAGAAACGAGGAGATTCACGAGAGCAGTGTGCTTGGGGCAACGCGAAAAGCCTACGCCGTAAGTCGTGCAGCAAACCACATCGTATACAGCCAAGTTAGAATAAAAGCAAAAAACAAAAAAGATTTGCACCTCAGAAACAAACAGCACTGCAGCGCTCAACTGTAAAAAGCGACGAGAATAAGAAAAGTTCTTCGAGTTCCACTATGGGAGGATCGTAGCCACTCAGTCCCCCTTCCCACGTATAGAGCGGCCGCATCATGCACCGCCAGAACTAAAAAGCAGCCCCGTCCTGAACGGAGCTTCGATGAAACACTGTCAGGGGCTTGCCGCAGTAGCCGCATTCGTTCATTATCGACGACACTGGGAACACGACTACACACTATCACAGCAGACGTCTTCAAAACAAACCGCAGCCGCAGCTTCACATAAAGCGTAGCAACATGGCGCGCATCCCCTGCGCCCTCCCCACTGCAACATAGAATGCAGTACTCCTACTTGCATTGGTGGCTGGAGTAGAGCGATGCAAGAAGTCCGCTCACTCCCACAGAGCAGCGCACGCCCTCAGAGCAGCACACGCCCTCAAGCCAGCTCACCGCGTCAGAGCAGCACACGCCATCAGAGCCCCAGCACGCGCCGTCAGAGCAGAACATGCCCTCAAAGCAACACAATGATAGTAGGGCTGATCACAGTATCAGTCGTTGGTGTGTGTTGCAGATCGGTAGTACGACCCCCTCCCCGCCTTCACACTATAGGGCTGGTAGGACTATCGACTGCAGCCAGAGCACGCGCCACCCACCCCTACGACCTAGGAAAGCGGGTATAACACAAAAAGGAGCTGATCTTCTCAAACACCCGTCAGGAGACCAGACACACACCCTGAGCACGAGAGTGGACCAGTACTGACATCGTTCACAGCAACAACAGCAGCAGCAGTGCTAGGCCACGCCCATAACGTCACAAACAACGCTTGCGACAACAGTGTTGGTGAGGCGTAGCTGAGAAAGCTGCCGCAGCCGCCCATAGCAGAACCCGCCGTTTCTTCATAGTAAAGCTGACAGGAGAAGCTCAATAATTGTGCGGGAAATTGAATCAGTCTTTTACATTTCGCCTCAGTGTGTTACCGCTCTTCTGAAATTGCCGGCAATGGAAAATGCGCATGGCACCTGAATATATACAACGCACTGGGGATATACTGGGAATGCGTGTGCTGTTCTAAGCGGGAGGTGCACGTGCGAACACGTACAGAACTTCATTTGCCCGCTGCACTGACGCACTTGATGTACACCTTACAGGTACTCTCGAGCTCTGTCACCCACTTGTGCGAAGATCTGGATATCTAAAAAACTACAATTGGAGAGGCCAACAGGTTCATGTGCGGGTCGGTGGGTTGCGCTTCTTCGTGTGTGAGGCAGCACACGTGTAGGCCAGAGAAAGATCAATGTCTGGTTTGTCGAAGAAAGCCTTTGAAAGTCGTTCTACTCGATACCGTAATGTCTTGATGTACACCTTACAGGTACTCTCGAGCTCTGTCACCCACTTGTGCGAAGATCTGGATATCTGAAAAACTACAATTGGAGAGGCCAACAGGTTCATGTGCGGGTCGGTGGGTTGCGCTTCTTCGTGTGTGAGGCAGCACACGTGTAGGCCAGAGAAAGATCAATGTCTGGTTTGTCGAAGAAAGCCTTTGAAAGTAGTTCTACTCGATACCGTAATGTCTTTTCGAGTAGGAGCTACCGTAAGGTATTTTAAAAGCCTAGCGTCCAGATGCTGCATTGTTCACATGGATAGGACGCCTGCAGTAATTGCTGTAGACATCTGGTAGTGGGCGACTCCTATCCTCGCAATATAATGACACAGCTGAATTGGAATGAGGATACAATCTGCGAACGTGCGTTCTATGCCACACATTGGGCGCCCACAACGCGGATAAGATAGCTTCCACTTTCCCGTTATGCATATGTGTTTAGATGGGTTCAAATGTGCTACAAAACTGCCGACGACCCTAGACGATGGCTGTGCTGCCTCTGTCGTTGCGTCCGTCCTTATTTGGGATATCTGCATACGCTTGAAGGTGCTGTAAGGCTGTCCATCTAAACATACCAGATGAAGAGCCCATCGTAGGGCGCTGGAATGCATGAACAACGGTCTACGACCATGCCTGCCAGGCAATGTGAATCGGTGTTGAGCTGATACACAGACAACCAGAACAGCCGTGCTCGCGAGCGAGAGTCCCCCTGTGAAGTCGTAACGTGGCTTCCCTCTGGGTGACCTCGTACGATATCGACGAAGACGCAGTAGATGCGCATTGGCGCGCCCACATAAGTCCTAATGTATACTAGCATATCTAGGAGGCAGACAAGGAGCCGCAAGCAGAGTACATGTATAGGAGGTATATGCACGCCTCAGGCTGCCTGCCCGGATGTGGCATGTACCAGTGGAAAGCCACACGCCGTAAATATCAACCTCGCGTATGCCTCGAATTGTCGAGATTATATGTTAGTGTGCCCCAGTGCAAGTTTTTCTTTGCGGCGATTTCTGCACAGCCTGCACTATTTAGACAGCGTCGTCTGCATCAGCTATTCCACATGGTTGTTGTACTCAGTCCACCAT
Organism: Ochotona princeps; assembly: GCF_030435755.1. Classification (NCBI taxonomy): domain Eukaryota; kingdom Metazoa; phylum Chordata; class Mammalia; order Lagomorpha; family Ochotonidae; genus Ochotona; species Ochotona princeps. The sequence goes on from NW_026697575.1 coordinate 13,919, forward strand.
ACACCACGATTACTGAACACAGCAGTAGGCCCGCACAGCTACAGATATGCATAAAACATCCGCACGTCCACATTTGTGAATATCCATGGTTTACTAGTCAGTTAAAGCTGCCTGCTGTCTGATTGAGAAACACAGCGGATGCGTCGCGCTGCATCGTGCGGCGGGATGTTTACTAGCGTTTGTCCGCGCCCTGGAATCGCCCCTATACTGTCGTACAGCGCAGAAGCTAAGAAGTGTGCTACCGAGATTTCAGCGTAAGGAAGAAAGTTAGTGGCGACGTACGTACCAGTACTGACAAGTGTATGCAGCAGCGTGCATCCAGCAACGTCTGAAGCGCGATTATGTATCAAACTTATCCGGTTTTGGACCCGCAAACGCCCAGCATGAGTTCCACAAGATCGCAGCCACTGGAGTGGACTCGCACAACAAGGCTGTACTAAAATGGCCTCTGCGCAGTGACACATTGTTCAGGTGCGTGTAGGTTGGTAGGACGGCAAATGTGCTGCCTGGAGTGCGCAGACACTCTTCTTTTACACGGATGGGACGGCGGGCAAGGTATAGCTTTTCACGATGTGTCGAGCTCTACCCTCCAATTCCCACCCGGACAGGCCGACGTTGTACTTGTTTGTGACCAAGTGTGAGTCGGTACGCTTCTGTGCGTCTCTCCGGATTGCATTCGCATGTCAACCTGCACAATCATGCTTTTGTGCATAGTCGAGTGCAGCTTCTCTGTTTTCGATTAAAGAGTGCGTCTCCCACTGGGATTATTTGTTGCTGTACATGCGTTGATCATGTGTAGATATAGGAGAGCAGAAGTGCGAAGGTGCAGGTGCCGAAGATCGTGTATACGTGGACGTTCATATCATTCTTTTGAAATACCAACGTGCACCGAAATACTCTGGTCTATAGGAGTTTTTGCTTGGGCGGGTATTCTCAAAGAAGATCGTCCCTGCGTGGCTGCGCACTCAGTGCAGGCTCGTATTTGAGTCAGTTCTGCTTCGAATGTCGAAGGGGACACGTACTACCTTGACAGAAGCGTGGAAATGTACACGATTCCGCAGAAGTTTGTCCGTGAAAGTGTGGATTCCGGCAGTCACACACTTTCTCCCTCGGCACTAGGCAGCAAATATGTTCTCTCCGGTACCACTGTGTCGTCTGGTTAACTCAAGTACTGACGGATTTGCATGTGAATAGAGTAGTTTCTACACGAAGGAAAGGCGTACACGCGGTTGCCTGTCAACAGCTTCGCAGATCTGCCCACGTCCTTGAGCACTCAGAGGACATACACACATGTATAGTTGTCGCTTAGTATGCACAACTGTAGACAAAAGATCTGGAATACCTGTACTTTGAGCGTATCAGTGTTTGAATAGAAAGACACAGTCCGAAGCTGGGACGGATCCCTCTCCCAGACAGATAGCACAGTCTAGTTCTTGGTGACGAGTACTAATACACTCGTCTTAGCTCGCGATATATCGTTCCTAGACATAGTTTTTTGGCAGAGACTTTGCCTACCAGCCTCAGTCCCGACTATCCATGACAGAATAGATTTCATTTCAAGGTTTTTTCCGCTCAGTGCGAACCATTTTTTTTAGGGTAACTGTTGAATACTTTCAACGGAGCAGCTATATACTAATTGTTCAGTGTGGTCCACACAGACGGACTCCTGAAAACGTGCAAACACATGTACGCACAAACACACACGCGGTGCACACATATAAACACATACATGCATAAACGCAATACCTGAATATCCTTGCAGCTCAAAGACGCAGGGAGAATGCACACTTTAGACTTCATTGACGAATTTGGAGATATAACTTGTGTAAGACTGCCCCTCGTGGATCGAGTACGCATGAAGGGATACCCGCGTACCGTTGAAGCCTGTGCTGACGGTGAAACCGTCTACATTTCACTCAGTGTCTACATATGCATCTCGTTGGCGAAAGGCAGGAGTTCCCGAAAACCCACAATCCTTCTGGTACAAGGAGGCAGAGACCTCTAGCCAGTCTCTCGTCACCGCTCTGTATCCAGACCTTGCCAAAAGCCTCGTGAGCCTAAAACAAGCGGACCCTGCTGATTACCCGGGGAACTACATGGCACATTCTCCGACCGTGCTGCAAACCACTTTTAAAGGGGCTAACGGACATTCCCGTGCGCACCACGGCAACTGCGTGTGCAGCAGCGGGCCCTATTATGTGCGAGGTAATATGATTTACTGTCTAGATATATATGCGCATCCCAGACTTACTTTTCTCACTCAATGTCTGCGGGGATATGTTCGCAGGTGCAAGTGGTCTTTGTGTATCTTTCAGCCTGGCGCACAGATGAGCTCTTGCAAGTCCCTGCACTGTCGCTTGCACAGAGACGGAACATCGTCAAGGGCTTATCAACAGCAGAAACTCCATGTACGCCAAGCGGCGTGCGCGCCTTCTTCCGTTCTCTAGAAACTCGGACTGATAAAAAACACATCTTCGCACTGGTACGGTTATAGTATATGCATGCCTCACTCCATCCGCAGTGGCGCGGCCTGCCTCTCACGGTGATAGTATTCGGCGCGACAAGTTCTATAGGATATAATCCAGACCTGCGTTGCTCTCAGCAGGATTTAAGGAGGCCAGCGCTTTTAGAAGGGAACGTGTCACTGGAAGCAACTTGACACCGCTGCAGTGCTTCGCGTTGCGTCCGTTATCATCTTCAAACTGACGAACGCCCCAAATATTTCTGCTGCCTGCGGTGTTCCTTCCACCAGAGGGCTGCTACTTCAACCCTTCATGTCGATGCTAACGCCGTGGCTTGTTCTGCCACCTCGGTGGCTCAGGCCCTTCGATTGCGGCATGTGACCTTTAATGGCACTGCTCTCCCGTTGGCTGCCGCTGCCGCTGCTCCACGTGTCTGTTAGAAGTCGTCGGTGCACCGACCGAGGTGCTGCAGCACCAGACAAGCGATGAATCCGGGACTTTATTCGAATACATGCGACTTTTCCCCTCCTGATACTGCACCACATCATATCGCCTGAGACTTTGACTCCCTGTTGGTACGGTGACCCTTGTGTAGCAGCGGTGCTCTTGTACTCTGGTGTCTACTCCTCCTCATCAGTCACCAGACCTGGCAGCTGTAACATTTAATTTACCTGTAAAAATGGCAAAGCCTTTTCTATTATACTGCTTGGGATGAGGATTGACTGCTCCGATGCGTTTAGAACAAGCGTAGAAGTGTCTCTGACGGCCATTTGCTCGTGCTGCTCTCCGCACGTAGACACGCCGCCTCGTAGCACGGGTCGGCCGTGCACGCTGGAAGATGGGCAGTTGTAAGTGCTACCATCTGCACGAGCATCATACTCTACAAATCGGCTGCTCGGACGGCCGATGCTTCATACAACCGTCAAGCAAACACAAACATCTCGGATGAAGCTGCGTGGAGCTTTATTCGCTACCCTCCCCTCGGCAGTTCTACACGCCTGTCTGCATCGACCGGTGACACAGTTCAGTGTCCGCACAGTATGCAGCAGGATTTTTGTGCAGCCGCAATATATTAACATGGTGCTTTGCTGTACAAGAGCATATGCCCCGGGCTATGCAAAACCCGCAATAGTCCTATAGGCAAGCTCGTCGCGGCGCACATGTCCCCGTACAGCTCCGTTTGAACGTGAATGTATGAACGTCCGTGAATAAACGAACTCTTGATTTGGGGCAACAGGCAGAAGAAAGCTATTTATGTGGGCCCGGATGTGCAGCACACACGTAATCGTCGTGTTCAGCGACAACCTCCGCGCATATATTGAGAGGGCTGCACTTTGACACAGGGATCACGAACAACGTATGTAACCGCAGAGTAAGCTGCGTCAGACTCAAAATCGAGGCACCCTCCTGCCGTACCTTAGCACGTCGAGGCCGAAAAAGTAGGCAACAGTAACGTATGTAGGCAACTGTCACAGTAGCGATATTTCTAGCGGCGCACCAGAAGATGTAGTGGTGAAGCAAGCTTCTGGACGTTAATGGGCAGCACAAAGGTGTTGAGCGTCGAAGCCTGCGGTTGAAACAGAATTGAGGACCGACCATGCAATGCATCGCCAGCTGTGGCCAAGATTTTTCCCCGCAAGGTGCCGGTAAAGGTGTAGCCCTCGGCTTCTCGATCGGCTTCGCCGACTGATCTGCACACTTTGCATGAATGAATACGTCTCCGTGCGCTGCTAGAAAGGGTAACACATCGGCGAGTGGAGATGAAAGCACAACCGGTTTTGACTAAGTCGGTGGTCGCAGCTACGGGGCGCCAGCTTGCTGAGGCTGCAGCACGAGAGTGTATATGTCTATTCCTTGAGAAACCTGAGGTGGACAGTTTCCGTCTATTTAATTTTCGAGCTTGCTTCCCGCAGAAAGATCCCGACTTGTAAACGCACATGTCTCGCTAGAATTTGGTCGCAGGATGCCCTGGAGAGCTTCAACGAGGCCCCCCTGGTGGGCTTTACTTCTGTGTGTCTCTTCTTGCTGGCTCCTTCTCTTCTGGTGTCAGCACAAAGGTGCTGCAGGAGTACGCGTGAGCACTTCGTCCGCGTCAGCAGTAAGAGCGACGTCGTTAGAACAGGCACGCTTGACGACAAGTGGGAGCTACGACAGGTTGTACTCCATGGAACAACCCCCCTTCAAACCGGCGTTTCCTCCGCACATGTTGCACCAACAGTGGTGGAATGAAAAGGTAGTACAGCAGTCGCGTGAGCAGCAGCAGACGCAACAGAATGAGGAATCAAACCCTGTTCTAATGCAAGCGCAGCACCAGCGGAACTTCGCAGACGCGCTGCAGCCCATGAGGGATCAGCAAAACGATCCTGTCTCTTATGGAGATGCCACACTTTCAATCGACAACATCACTCAACAGCGACAGCGCGCAGCCTTCAGAAATCCAGAGCATGTGTCGCTGCCTTCGCATCTTCAACAGCAACAGCACCTGGATGGCGACGCGTTAGAGCCGCAGCCGCTACAGCGCGAGGACGTACCGCCTATACCAAAGCAGACGCCCACAGCAGCCAGTAATTACCTGCGCCCAGTCAACCAGGCTAGTACCTCTAACGTCGCTCGACAGGAGCCACCCCCCGTAAAGCTTCCTTCTCTGCTGGTGGAGCCCGTTGCAACCCGCCCACGTGTAGAAGCAGCTGCGGTAGCACGAAATCCAGACACAGGTGAATCTGCAGATGAAAGTCAAGTTGAGAGTAGACCACAGCCTGCGCGAACATCTGTGACACACCAGATCCAGAAGTCTGCAGAGCAACAGCGGTTACAGGAGCAAGGGCAACAAAGCCAGCAAGAACAACCTCCTCCGCAGTGGCAGCAACACATACTCAAAGGAAATGAGGGACTAGGACAGCAGCAGACTACCCGACGATGGATGCACCACCAGGATGAAGTATGCGCCGCTGGCCCGCATATTCCGGGTTTTTCCGCTTTGCCAGAAAGTTCTTGGAACTACAAGCAACACGGCAAGGATTGGGGGGGGCTGTGCGCTGAAGGACAACGGCAGTCTCCAGTGGATCTGCACATTGAAGGACTCCCGGAGCGACAGTTCCGAAACTTGACAGCGATGTATCGGCGTGCCTTCTCCAGTGGTGAAGGCGGCTATTATCCATCGGGTATTTCACCCGGACGGCGGCCGTGGCGAAGAGGAGACTTTTTCTATTTTTACCCCAACAGCCTTCCGACGTTGCAGGTGTACCGCACCAACTCCGTTTTCCAGGTTCGAGCGGCCAAGAGCAGCATGACCTCCCTAGGCGCTTTCTTTCCCACCGATGCCGCCGAGATGCTCACCGCGCAGCATATTTTCTTTCACTCGCCCTCGGAACACACCTTCCAAGGGGAAGCCAATAGACGTGAAGTAGAAATGCAGATATGGCATTTTTCAGATGATCCTATTACCTTCCGGGCCTGCACAGGCGTAAACCGAACCCTCTTGCCCTATCTCGCTCTCTTTGCGGAAGGATCACTCGGCTTGCCTGCCGCAGGTGCTCCAGAAGAAGAAGGCGTCAATCCTGCAGACCAGTTCGGCAAAACCGTGTATACACCCGCGGAAGCTGCAGCTGCGGCGGCTCCGGGTGACCTCAGCGGGTTTGGAGCAGCAAACTCGGCATCCGCACTAGGGGCCGGCGAAGAATCAATACCCAGCGGCCAGACAGCAGCAGCAGAAGCAGCCTCCGCAGCAACAGGAGGAGAACAAGGTGAACAGCGCGATCGCAGTGCTGCATATGGAGAACTCTCTCCTGACAGTGCAGCAATGTCAGCACTAGAAATGGGGTCGATCTTGAGCTCCCCTTCCTCTATTCCTGCACCTGCAGAAGGAATAGCACAGCATGGATCGGTACAAGGGGCATCACAGGAAGCAGATATGTCCAAGAAGCAGGAGGAAAAAGATTGCACGCAAGGGAACACGTGGTCTCCCACGGCACATTGGCGAGTACTCTCCCTCACGTTCATGAGCGAAGAGCTTGATCAGGCTACTGTCCAAGACCTGGATAGTCTGCCTTCAGAAAGGTTGATCAGCACTCTTCTACAGGCAGAGATGGTCAATGGAACAGGTAAAGTAGACACACACCAGCAATCAGACATGCATAATACCTGTCGTGCGTGTTCTTGCCTACGTAGACGTGCACACAGTACCGAATACACTAGTTGGTCCCCAATGACTATAAAAGACGAAACTGCACGTTGACACACGAGGAACCAAGCTCTTCTACACATTCCCCCCGTAAGCCTGATATGGATAATGCGTCCACTCTGTAAACGTCCGCGCTCGCATGTATTAAGAATATACATATAGAGGTGCCGTAACGCCGGTAAAACAGGTCTGTGCGTCTGCACGTACGCGAGTGTCTCTTCGAGCTGCGGACAGGTACGTTGTATATGTGCGTGGACGCGTGTGCAGTTGTGGCTTGCCTTGCGTGCAGCAACATTTCTCTCCTTTCAGCATGCGTTTGTAGTGTCGGCACACGTAATATTTTCATTTCTGAGGCGAGATCACCTATATACGTCCTTTTGCATCGTAAAGGTGGATGTGTGCATGTCGCTATCGCAACTACAAGCTCGGTGGAAGGTCTGTGTCGAGCACTAAGGCTACCCAGTACCGGATGCCCTTCTGCTGCCATACGTGCATACATATATATATTCGGCTGCAGTAAGCTGAACGCATTATCTTTCAGAGTCTTCAGCTGTCTTGAGCTTCTTGATACGTAATGCTTCTAAAGAGAAAAGCAGTTTTCTTGAGTAGGGGCATCGTGGACCTGTACGCGTCCGCCAAATTGTCAGCAGTAGGGAAGTGACCACGCGCCCACAGATACACGCGCACGCATTGAGTACATCCGTGTACAGTGTGCTCGTACTGTCGACAAGTGTGTATACACCAGCTGTACTTTCGTCGGCTTACAAAGAAGCAGAAGGCTGAGTGTAATGCTTACGTCAATCACATCGAGCAGCACTCCAGAAACTCCAAGAAGAGAGTCTCCTCCGTCTTGACATCTACCGTGGGGCTTGCAATCCTCCTTCGCCTTGCACCGTACATGCCTATATTCAATGCCTTTCAGACCCCTTGACGAGTGCTATTTTGATCCAGCTATTACGTTAAACGTTTCTAGGTCATACAACCCGGGCACAGATGGGCTTTCTATGAAACCTTGCCTGAGTAACGGATGTAGAATCAGTAGGGACATCGACATCCATATACTGAACTCATTCCTGATTGTGTTAGGGTACCTCCGAAAGGCTTCTTTGAGGAAGCCACTACTGACACAATACGCAAACACATACGCACATATACGTACGTATGTGGAGTCTCGGTTAAATATTGCCACAGTACGCCAAAATCCGGGTCACTCCGGCGTCCATGTCTATATCCGTGGAGATATACATACTATCCGGCAAATAGACACATTTGTGTCGGAGAGTTCATACATGTTAATGTGGCCGCGCAGTCGCGTTTGGCACCCCCGCATGTGCGTATAGCACCGCTCTAAATTTACGACCAATTTCAGTTACAGCTATACATTCACACGGCAAAAGCTCATCGTGCTCAGTTACCCACAGTTCCATTCGTGTTTCCGTCTGAAACCAGAGTACATCCTAGTAGAATTACTGACATCAAGGAGCGCACATAATTCGTGATGGATCCTTTTGCTTCCGTATGCAATTTGTGGTGCAAAGAGGTGAAGACCTTCACCGCAGGAATGACATACGCAGAATTAGCACCACACCAGACAACAGTGGCTTGCCATTGCCAAATTTGCCTAACACCGCAGCTTATAATGTCACCATGCTTCGCGTGTCTGCTCGTGGGTACGTTTTTGCTGAGCGCTGTGCCGCATGGCTTGTACAGACGTATACATACGTGTATAGACATGCGTGTACACATACTGACATCATTAGAACGACATCCACAGATGTAGATTATTACGACCTGCTGGTTACATTGTATGGTAGAGCCCCCGCCGTATTCTGGCACGCAGAAAATGAAGTGCATCTGCGCTGGAAGAACTACGATGCAAGTCACCTGAGACGCTCAGGGGGGACCCGTGTGTTGATTGTCGGGAATGCTACAAATGCACAAAGCCCACGTAGATGTGTGCATATATGTACATGCTCAAAGACGTGTAGTGTGGCTCGAGAAGGCATACACGTCATTGAGTATAGCAGTGGTTGGACATGTATATCAGCATATGTGTATACTCTATAAACATACTTTTATGCAACTGTTGCAGGTCCAGACTGCCTGTAAGCTATACATATATATATATATATGGCAAATTTGCACTTAATTCGTATGGTATACGAATTGACAGCTTAGATGCAGACAAATACACTCAAGGCGGTGAAAATAAAACACCCTGACTTTTGCGGTGAAGTCTTATCCGAGAAAAGCAGAAGTGCCGTATGTAGCTAGAATGGTGTTGCAAAACAGCAGCACAAGCGCGACAGCCACTACTTTAAATCCACACACAAGCGTATAGTTCAAGCGTACGCGTGAATCAACGTACGTCAAGGCAGACGGGTGAACATAACTACCAATACACACAGACGTCTTGGTTGTGTACAACTTGCAGTGAAACTGTGTCTCTAGGTGCAAATGTGACCCCCCCATAGACAGGCTGGAAGGCACCCCCAGTGCGACATACGTGTGTGTGCAGCGGTTTCTGCGCTGGACAGTATGCCAGTTGGTGGCTGCCGATGCTTTCAAAGACTTAGACGCTGCTGTACCTCTATGCAAACATGTCTGGTGTGTTGGGCGCAGTTCCACTTTCTTTGTATTGACAATGCCGCTGCTGCTGCAGGTGTGTGCACGTTGTTCTGTTCTAACTACCGATAGAGGTCGATACAAAGTACTTACCAAAACCTGCATCTCAATCGGGCATCAGAAACATAAATATCATAGCCAGCATCGAGGGAAGTGAAGCAATGCAGCGAGTGTGTTGAGGCAGAGTTACCAGAGTTTGGTAGAGTAATGCCACCTATCTGTGTGCCTCGCATTTTCGAGTTCCTTCGTGACTGCGCCCCTACTACTAAACGAAAGTAGGCACCTCCGTCAGAGCGCTCTTCAAGTCTAGCTACTTCTCAATGCTGAGCGTTGCACGCTCACAAACATCTCTCACCGAATAGAGGGAACGCTCGTGCATTTTCGCGGGGCGACAAGCCAGTACTGTCATTCATTCTATACAGACTCAATTCTTTACTTCATACAGCGCAGTACTTCCTGTCCAATGCGTGTAGAAAAATAGTGGGGGGAAGAGGTACACCAGTCGCCTGCCAGCATGTGGCAAGCCGTTCATGCACGAGACACCAGCAAATGTGCATGAATACCTCAGAGTACCAGAAATAATACCCGCTCGAAGGACTAGCAGAGCAACCAGAGTGTGCTACGCACGGAAAACCAGATACGCCAGACCTCCTCCCTCCCGGATGCTAGTAGTTCGAATGGAATTCTCTTGTCTGTGCATGTAGAGATATCTTTGTATACGTTGTGTGTGTTTGTATGTATGTAAGCACATATCTGGATTGCGAAATTCTGTGTGTGTTATTGCGGTTGTGTGCGCGTGTCAAATTATATACGCGTACGCCTTTGTGTCTGTGAGCCTACTTGTTCGTATACAAGCAAAGTATGTGCGGGTCTGAGGTATGCAGTGAAGTACACAGCTCTTGGACATGTCGGTACGGTTGAGTAGTTACTCATTCGTATGTACGCTCTGTTCATATTCAGAAGCCAACACATACTCACGCTTCGTACCTAAGTGTCGATAGTGATGGCGGTTGCCGGTACTGATGTACACGCGTGAACATGGTAAAGAGTGCCACGGCGTCTCCTACGCAGTCTCAGGAGGTGTCTGCTCATTGTACGAGGGAAGCGACGGCGTCCTGTAGCTCCCTACTACGACCGAGAACACAGAAGTAGCTGGCCCACTGACATTACAGAAGTAGGAGTACTGTAGTGTAGCGTAGGCAAGCGTGACAGGAGAAAGAACAGCCGTGAGCTCTCTTTTTGTGCGGCTGTGTGCCTTCGAGAAGCAATATTGATGCATAAGCGTACTCAGACAAACACTTGCACAGAGTAGCCCTGTTGCTACTGTGGAGAATTTATAGAGCTGCACGCATTGTACCCAGAACGAATGCCTCGTTAAGTGAACGAAGCGCGACTACTCTACGAGGATACGACATATAGTAATTTCGTTCAACGTACATGTGTAGTCAGCGCGCATATGTGCATGAGCGTATATCTGTGCACTACTGTAGATACGATCTTCATATTCATCTAGTAGTCATGCCACGTTGTCCCCCATATACATAGGTACATATCCATATATCTGTACATACACATAGGAATGGATGTGTCTCAATATATATGTGTTTATGTCGGTGCGTATACACGTATTCGTACTCTGGCTGCCATTGTCAGGACCAGATCGTTGCTTAGTCACAGAGGGCCTAAGTGCAAACAGAGTACACAGTCACACGTAAAAGTGCCTATGACAGTAAAATTCGCAGCAGCAGTGAACGAGCTACTCCTCGCAGCAGTGTTAAGCTGAAAACGAATACTGTCCACTACTCTTTAGAGTCATACGCATCGAGAGAAAAGCGAACGTGTGAAACACAGCTACTAGAAAAGAAGAGAGTTTAAGAAAACCTCCACTGTACATGAGCAGAGTAATAATGGGTGTATTCTCGGGTGCTGCATCATATTCGCATGTGAACAGAGAGCCACCGGTATATGCTAGTATAGCCATTAGCCATTCCCTATAGAACCATTGTATGTAGTCAAATTGTTCTATTCTATGTCCCATGAGACGTATAGCTGTTATGTAGTAGCCCCGGTAGCAATGGCAGCAGGAGTGGTAGGTACTGTAGTGTAACTAGTAGTATGAGTTGCAATAGAAATACTGATAATGGTACATTAGTAGTAGCAGTAGTAACAATGGAATGATAGTGTTGCAAGTACTGTGATACTGCTGCGCAGTATACTGCAGGGTATTTTTTCTCCAAGCCCCACAGCAGCCTTCTGGAAATTTACTCTTTTTCTTGACGAACTGGCTTCCAAGCAACTCGCTTTTCTCTTTACTATGCATGCGTACGCCTCTTAATATGCATACACCAACTATTTTTGAAGAACAGTACTCTGCATGATGCTAAGGTCTTCATCGATGCGGTCTTCAACACTTTCATATACAGAGGTACACATTTCTTCAAGAACTTACAAGTGTGTATACATATGTATCTATGTTAGAGTAGAATGCGTCAACCATCTCACTATTTAAATATACATACATATATATATGTATACATACATATTGGTATGTATACGTATAGATGGATACGTATACATATATATGCATACCCTGATGTGTAGGTCAGGATTCACTGCTTTGAGTGTCTCACCAGAGTACGTTGAAGTTTGCTTGTGTAGACATAATATATGTTGGACGGTATTGAGTCGACTACGTTATTAGGATCCGTTGATATATCTGCTCGATGTTTTTTGTCTCAGAAAAAGCTGGAGAAGATACTATACAGTTGAAGGAGCCACTGAATTTGCAAGCGCTGATGATGATGCTACAACTATCAAACACGGAGTTTTTTGCGTACGACGGCAGTAGCACAATGCCTCCATGCGAAGAGAACGTGCGATGGTATGTGGCACGCCAGCCGCTGCCTGTGGCCACAGAAACGATGTTACGGTTTTATAAGCTGTTGAATCCTTCTCCTGTTGTTGCTTCTAAGGAGAAAGATGGTAATTTTCGTCATCTGCAGAATGTAGAGCCCGGTCGAATGAGAAATATAGGAAATGTTTATCTTGTGCAAGGCTTTCCAATGCAGCTCCTCGTTGCTGCTAGCCTTGGCTTCGAAGCTATGGCGCGTTTACCCCAGGGAGAGGCCCCAGCATTGCGGAAGTTCTTCGGTATTTCTCCTTCCTCTACCTCCACAGCAGTCACGCCTACACATCCTACGCTGCTTGCCACTGCCGCGACACTGTTGCTCCTTCTCCTGTCTACGGGGTTCAGATTCGCAGACTTCCTAACAATCAGTGTCTAGCACATCTCAGAGAGAAATAACAATAAGGAAGGAGGAACAGGAGGACAGCAGAGAAGACACGCGCACAAAACAGACACAGAGCCACACACAGAGACAGAGAGAGACAAAGGGAGTTGAGGAAAAACAACGAAAAGAGCATTGAGTTGAAGTATTAATAGGACACAGTTAACGACAACACGAACAACGCACCTAGCAGTGAAAAAGACCTCGAAGGTGGAACAGTAGCAATTGACGAGGCTTTCCGGTAAGAGCAAAATCGGGAAGTAAGAAAAGGACGTTAAGAAATCAATAAGGTCTCCGAAGACGGAAAAAAACAGGTAGGCACATATGGAAAAAATAACAGAACTCTACGGAGATGATGATGATGATGATGAGGAACATGATAGGGAGGCGAAGGGCCACCAATATATAGTGCAGTGTGTATAATAGAGGGTGGTGCGAAAAAAAAACGCACAAGTGCAAAGAAGTGAGGTAGACTTCAGAAGAAGGATGTGCTTGAAACGCGAGTAGCAGAATGAAGTTTGAGTGCATAGAAGGTGGCAGGTAGCAAAGCGGCGACGTCCGCTGTATTCGAATGTCCACCTTTGATTCAGGACCTTCTTCCCCTGATTTTAAACACAGAGACACAGAGGAAAGCAAATAGACAGGCCGTCACTTCAAGGCTAGCTAGACGGCAATAGTATCTGCAGCACGTCTCCATAGTGAGCACACATGAGAGGAGGTAAGACGTTCTTCTGGCGAAAACCGTGCCAGTGCAGACGGTCGTGGGGCGGCCATAATCCAGGCAAGCAATCGTACTACTACTACTACTACTACCATATATGTAGACTCGGAAGAGAGAGAGTGAAGGAAAGAAACAGACAGAGAGGAGCGTGGCGAAGAGAGCATGACGTCCTATTACGGTCCTTGGCACAGACTGAGGAAAAGAAAACATTTACGAAATCTTTACCGAGGTAAAGACAAGAGGAGATTGCAAAGAAAAAGGATGTCAATATGTGAATTTCCTGGCGTAGAATGCACGCATCCAGAGGCATCGAATCCTTGTAGAGTACGCTGAAACAAAGCGACTCAGAGAGAAAACATTACAAAGGAAGGTGCTAAAGCGACACAACACAATCGAGGGTTTCTTCGATGGGAACAGGGCAAGCTTTCTCTAAAGATATAAGAGTGTTCCTCATGCGGATATCACGTGTACACGTATATATATATACATATGCATATACAGGCAAAGAGCACACGTGTACGCAGTTTCCCCGTTGTGCGCGTGCGTGAAAGCGCCTGCACACCCCCGTACACGCGTGAGCGTGGAACGGGTACACTTCCAAACACCATCACGGACGCGTCTCCCTCGCAGGTATAGAGCAAGGGAACTAGGACACCCGGACGCTATATGGCATCAATGTGAGGGTCGTTACACAGGTTTCATATATGCGGGAGTAGGTGCACCACGTGTAAGCCACGACAGAGGGCGGTGAAAGGCTCAAACGGAAACATGGCTAAGCAGAGAGAGAGACAGACAGAGAGAAAAAGTGAGCACAAGGGCGCATAGGCAATCACTCTGATGAGGTGATACAGAAAGTGGAGGAGGTGATGACCGCACAGACGGGTCAGTGCTATGCGTCCGCAGCAACCAACGAAGAAAAGAACTTTTAAGGTTTGGAGGTTGAAAGGCCAAGGGGAACAGACAAAGTCTGGCCCTTTGAAAAACAGAGTGCAAGGAGGATGAGAGGGCACACTGAAGGTGAAGAAGACGAGTGAGGAAGAACAGGAAGGACTCAACGAGAAGAAGAGGGCGAAAGCGCCGCCGGAAAAGGAGTAGGACAATACGAACATGGTATTGTCACAGAGAAACACCAAGTGCAACCAGAGTTCAACGGACACCTCTACTTCAAAAAAGTTGAGAGCTACCTGCCATGTATCTACGTGTATACCTCTCCTATGGGCGTTGCGTCCATCTACATGCGGAGATGCTACAGGCTGCAACACGTGCCATCTCAGATGTTGCCGTTAAAATGGCTACCGACGTTCAAATAAAAATGCACCTTTGCACGTGTAGGCAAGGTTCTAAAGGGACCAGAGGTATGGAAGCACAAGAGATGCCGGGGATAGCTCAGAGAAAGTTTCAATAGTGAGCAAGGCACATGTCTCATGGACAGTTGAACAGGTGTAAACGCATTTTCACAGTACGATCCTCTCAATCGCACACGTAAAGTATATCAAACAAGAGGAAGAAAGCAGGAATCTTGACACGTGAGAAAAAGAGAGACAGACCCGATGACAAGATGCAGGTACACAGGAACCGATGGATGTTTTCGGCACTTGCGGGTAAGGGCATCAGAAATGAAAACACAGCCTCATGAAACTTATACGCATATTCCAACACGCAGTTACGTATGAGTACGAAGGGACGCATATCAGTAGCGGACACGCGCGCAGACAATCTCGTAACTTCAAAGTTATCCCTAGGGAGCGACAGACAAAGTGGAAGAGTTGTCTACGCAGGAAGGTCGAGCATTTGTAGTAATGTATGAATCCGTCTTGAGGGCAGAAATTAGACGCGTCCGACTACACTTACATGAGAAAAGATCGTGTAGGCGTGCACATCCATTTTTACCCGCAAAATCCGGGGAAACATATATATATACATACATGTATATATATACACGTGTACATGAAACTGTATACACACTCATTGTCAGCAGCGCCATATATATGTATAAATAAGAAAGGCGTGCAGATGGCGGCGTATGTCTGCTGTCGTGTACCACTTGAAGCCGCACTAGGACGTGGGATATATATGTGTAGAATACGAGATGCCTCTTCAACCCGAAGATCCGCGTCTGTGTCAGTCTCCGTGCTGTCCATTCTCGTGAGTAAAAGAGGAGAAAGAGAACAAGCTATTAAGCATAGCTTCAGTCTATGTACATCAGAGCACCGACATGAACACATGGCCACGGGACCTGACACGCGTGAGGTGCGGTTACAAGCGCACATATACACGCAAATATGTACAGGTGTCCCATATATTCTCTCTGTCTTGGTCTGTCTTCCTCTCTTTGGTAGATAACATAGAGAGATTACGTACTTACGCGTAAGTGAGCAGTCCTCGATGCACACGTGGAAAGTGCAGGTGTATAGACGTTTGTAGACGCACCCAGTTTCTATTCCTGGGAGCTCAAAAATGTACATGTAGCCGTGTCGGCCCCCCTTCACCCGTGCGCAAAGGTTCTCCGGTGCAACGACTCCCTTTTCTACACAATTTTGTGTTTTTCGAGGGCATTCGTGGGAACTGACGGACGCTGTAGAGAAATTATACAGGTCTTATGATTTCGGAATCATAATACTTGTGTATCTGTCCAAATGCACACAAATTTTCACAAACGTGTAACTGACTGGAAGCACTGCAAGATTTCCGTATGCGGAAGCTCGCACCTGGTCTGTATACGTGCATGTGTGAAGCTGGAAGGCGTAGCTGTCCATCCGAGGTTTAGGCCGCATATTTCGTACGCGTTCTGACCTTTGTACAAGTAATTACAAATTCGGTCCTTCTTCGTGGAAGCGGACACGCGCAGAGTTGACCGATAAACTTTCATCTAGGTCCGATGCACATTAATTGCAGCGGCTAGCAGGCTTCCTCGACGTGCGTGAGAACTCAAAACGCAGAAGAAAAGCCTCCAAATGAGGGACCACAGAACGATTGCCTGACGCAGAGTTATAAAGCGCCTTCAGGGGCGCATACACGCGTGTGGATATAGGCGGCATGGCCGCGTCTCGCAGTAGTAGAGGACGAAGGAACAGCGGTGAGACTCCTCCCTCAGCGAGGCGGAAGCATCCAGCAGCGTTTTGCTCACCTTCAAGTGATAACGAGGAAACCCGGTCTATTTGTATAGAAACGGGTATCTATGCGAACAAAGCGCGTGTCTCCGTCCCTCGCTCCCTGTGTTGAGAGATAGAAGGAAGAAGACGGGAAGAGCGAATGAGCCAAAGGAATATCCCCAAACGCATGTATCTATCATTATTCTCATACAAAGGAATACATGCCAGCTTAGCTATGGGCTCACGCACTGCGTAGCGACAGCGCACCCCTTGATTGTACAAGCAGAGCAAGCAAGGCACTTCTGCTACAGATGCAGCTGCATGTGCAACACTCACATCTGAGCACTCTGTGGCAAAAGGTCTGCCAGGACCTGTGCATCATGCAAAGCGTCTAACCACAACTAGAAAAACGCTGAGAGAATCACCGCTCATTGGAGATTACGCGCTTGTAGATGTCCGGCATCTGAGGTGGACGAGGGCCTCGTGCTGGAAAAAGCGCTCTGCAAGATTGGAGGGCATTGTTCATGCATGCGCACGCTGTGTACAAGCATAGCACATCTTAATATGCATATGCAAATATATACACATACGCGTGTACACACATGCCCAAGGGTGAGGGTTTCGCTGCTCACAGGACATAACGAGGAGTCAGCGGGGCACAACTGTACTGGACGTGTTACCAGGAAACTACTCAATCGATTTCTCATACCCGCCTCGGAAGCGAGCCCTTTTATGAAGCGAAGGGGTGTATCTCATCGTCTCTGTGTCTTGGTAGAAAGCGCAGTATTGCAGACGTAGCACCAACTGCCGTAGCCTATCTTGTTCGCCACCTCAAAGGTCACTCTTGTTTAGACTCTATCCGCAGGGCGAACAGATAGCGACGCCTACCGCACTGCTTTCACCGAACAGCGATC
The DNA here is from genome assembly GCF_030435755.1 of Ochotona princeps. NCBI lineage: Eukaryota > Metazoa > Chordata > Mammalia > Lagomorpha > Ochotonidae > Ochotona > Ochotona princeps. The sequence goes on from NW_026697575.1 coordinate 31,200, forward strand.
CATGTGAGTGTATCAATGGAGTGAATATATGAGGCAACAGGGCCACCCAGCCACACATCACAATACAGTGGATCACTAAGCGGGTTTGCATGCCATTCATCTCTAGTACGGCTTACTGTGGTTGTCATGGTTGCAAGCGAATCTCGTTGACCTTTGCTTTCGAAAGAAAACACATCAATTTCGAAAATGTGTAGGACTTATGCAGCCGTCGGGGTCGGCCTTACCTTCGTAAGACAGCTGCACGCGTGCGCTTGTATTTACAAGTGGCACGCTTAGGTCAGGTGCCTCATTTACTGGAAGCGGCTTCTGTACCCCTAACTTCAGTGGAGCGTGATGGCTGGCTGCGGCGCCCCCTAATTGTAGATGTCTACGTACGAATGTTGTGGGCTACCGTAGCGAGGATCAGAGGGCAAATCCCTGCCTGCCCAGCGACAGATAAGTCCACATGTTTTCAGCTGTTTCAGGCGCATATACATCTCGAGGGACGGCAGGCTCGGTCTGTACACAGTTTGGGTAGACGTGGCTGCAGCGTCGGAGACCGGTAGAGCTTCCACCCCCTTCTGCGTAGAAGTCAACTCGAACTTCGATATACTGCAACACCGTTATCCGCTTCCTTGATCGCAGGATCGTGTCTCGGTCGAACACCGTCCTTAGTCCGCGGACACAACAGGGAAACACGTCTGCGAGGCAGTGCAGCCCGATTTTGAGACGTTCTAAGCTTTAAAGTTTTCCAAAAGGCTCATGCAACGAAGTACCCTCCTACTCCACGAAGAGGTCAGCTGCCCCGGCAATATGAAGGATAGTCGATTGTGTTCCATAAAGGGGCGCTTCCTGTAAACCACACGTCACGACATCCTGAAGAGCCACTGCTGAGGGGAAGAAAGCTTCACAAAATAAGACCAGCTAAGGTATCGTGCTCGCCACTGTGACACGCCGATACCGTTCACAGCGTCACCATTGCGTCTTGAGTGAAGCTGCGTGCCGTCTCACGCTTTACATCAATTATATTTCAAGTATCGGAGGAAAGCGCAACTGCGTCGAAGACCATTCCTGAAAATTATAGTTTCAGGATACTCACGCTGCTGACAGGCTTCGTTCAGGGAGCATAGAGACGCTCTCTTAGCCCTGAGCTCTTGGAGTTGCAGGCGACCTTGCTAGCTTTATACATACGTATGTATGGGATCTCACGCTGGAGTCAAGCTGGGACAAGCGCCAGATGGGATGAGTGAAGGAAGACAGACATCGAAGTGCGTTTGCGTGTCGTTACTACACAAACTGACACCAACACAGTCCGAACTGCGTTAGACTGCAGGTGCAGACTGACTTTCCCTGAGGCAGATGTATATTGACCCACGTATATAGCACATACATACATACATGAATCTCCTAGTGAGCCTGTACAACACACATGGACTTGCGGGTACGTGAACTCGTCATCGCATCGTCTGTATTGTTTTCATCCGCGCGTAACTGGTCTCTTTCAACATTCTGCCGAGTAGGCCTCTGCAGAGCCGCCTCAAACAGCGATTAGCACGAAAGGCCGGAAAGTGCTGGCTGAAGGATATCGTGAATGCGGATTGTAGAGAATTGGGAAAACGCGTTGACTGCTGAGCACCCCGCATGACACTGGAAGCTCAGACTTGCCGACAGAATTGCACGGAGGTTGGGTGAGGAGGAAGAGATATGGCTTCAATCACTGCGACGATTCACACTGCCTATTGCGCTGTTTCCCTCGTATACACACACTCGTTCCTCTAGTTGATGGCGCCACTTCTCTCCCCGTCTCACACGCGTACACACCTGCATTCGCTCGCGCCTTCTACTTCTAAAATTCGTCCACTCCAATTATCGCTGATATCTGTCACAAGACGTATACTCCTATTGGTGTTTACGTGCGCGGGTACTTTTGTACCGCGTAGCTTCTCGTACGAATGTACCTGCACAGACGTCTGAGTAGCTTAGATCCTGATATTTACTCTAACGGGGCCAGGCTGCACCTGAACATGGTACATTTGTGTGCATAGTGCAACTGTATGCACCATCGTAGGGGCAGTCTTCGGAAGTTCTTTTCTGTGGCTATGTAGTACATCAGTCTCTTCTTAAGGAGCATTTATATCTATGTGTTACACCTGATCAAGCTTTCGTGGTTTTCTGAAACCTTGTGTGGAGTAGAGTAGAGAGAGGCTCGCACCGTAACCACACTGTAAAGTTCTTGGAAAGTTCTCCGTTCTGACGTGCGAGGTTCGCTGGGGCAGCGGCACCCTGAAGCCACAACACGGCGGAAGAAGAGCTGGAATCCCGCAGCCCGCATATATACATATATATGTATATATATATATATATACACACACATATTCACGTAAACATTTGTGTCTGTGTTTAGGCTTAAACAGGCGACCACACATGGCTGCTTCAAGTCGAGTTATTCAAGTCAAGCCAGCGTGCTATACAGACACGAATTTGTATGTGCGTATCCGCGTCCATCTGAGGATAACTCTGTGCGTAGGGCTGACTGTGCTTTCGAATTTGTAAGTGTACCAGACGTGCGACTGTGTCGGTATGTGTCTAGGAGTACATATTTGCACATCCAGATAAGCATGTAAATAGACGCAAGTGCAATTGTAGACAATGTGTCACCCCTCTTCAGTTTCAGAGCCAAGCAACAAGATATTGATGGCTCCTTCGCCCCGCAGAGACGAAGCCTGACATCCTGGCGGGGGTGTAGTACCACCTCCTCCAAGCGTGAATTCAGCGCGTATATCCAGCCGTTCTACCCGGCAAGAACGTCCTGAAAAAGGTGCTGAGCGTGAGTATGACCGCAGCTCTGCAGGTGGGCTGCCTGATTGCTTTATGAAGCTCTGGTGGCAGTGTCTTGTGACAACCTTCGAAGTGACTTTCTTTGGCGTGTGTTTGTAGCATATGGGAGCGAGCGAAACGAAGATTCCACGTTTCCTGCGTAAGAACATTGACTACCTACCGGAAAGACCATCGATTTTGAGAAAAAGCTTCCTTGGCAGCGAATCTTCTTTTGTGTGTTCTGCAGTGCGGAAGGGACGTCGTTGCGGTTCCACACTGGGTGTCGTCGCATGCCGCTCACCATCCGATGCGCGGCGACACGCCGTCCAGGAAGAACAGCTCAAACTAAGAGCGACTTACGTGAGTGTGCATTTTTAGAGTCTCTCAATCAACCTTGCTCAACACAAGCCGCCCGTATCATGCGTTTCGTAAGGAAGCCTATTTTTTTGTCTGTTTATGCAGACCACGTAAGCGCCGTGCAGAAATCCTTTTCAGTAACCTGTGTGTGTGTGTATACGTGTGTATGAGCGTGTGTGTGTGTGTGTGTGTGTGTGTGTGTGTGTGTGCGCGCTTAACCACGACCCTCGTCTCACGACACTCACGCTGCCATTAACTTCCGTTGTTACCGGCCTAACGTTTTTCAGACGCTGCCAACTTCTCCTTGTCTCTCCTATGATGACTTCTACCTCCTTCAATATGACACCTGGCCGTTCGTTGTTGGAGGCGATGTTACCTTTCCCTCTATTTCTTGTGCCCTTCCCTGCCTCCGTCGCAAGTGAGCTGTTACTTTATATCATGGTGTGCACTAATCTGCGACGTAGGCGTCTACTACTTGGGATGTCGCTTTTCGTCTTCTTTGATGTTATCATCTAATCGTATCTTGTGGGCAGTGTTGCCCCAGGTGACTAAGTACGTTTACATTGTAAAGCTGCTCGCTGTAGCTCACTGGCTGAGCTACTCAACAATTTGAGGTGATCCATCTAGTCTATACGATGTAGCTGGTCTGCTACAAATATCATACGTTCGTATCCATACCCTTCCTGCGTGCTAAACCCTTGACAATGGTTGTCTAGAGCCCGTAGAGGTGAAAATTTACTTTTCGAAGTCCACCTGCGGCGCCCGCCTTGTCTGATTAATGCATACACACCTATAATGTAGATGCGAAGCCATGGACACACACGCCGTGTGAATTTCTCCTGCTACGTCATGGGCGACAGCATGGGCGAATACTTCGATTGCACACTTCCTGGGCTACGACGTGAGCAAATGCACCTTCCATCGACCTCCTGCGGTATGCAGATGGGAAGCAGTGATAACTGCACCAGCCACAATGCAGAAAGCGTCTTCATACGCGGGAGTAAGTCGGCCAGGAAAAGAAAAATCAAATGTAGTGTATAAGGCAGGATCACTGCGTGTGTCCATGCGTGCGGTGTATCACTAGCACAGCAGAAGCAGAAACACCAGTTGCTGCTTCTGTGATTACCGCTCATCTTTTCATATGTGGTCTACAGGTTAACGAAAGCAGCACAGACTCATGCTCTTGAGGTAGAGGAACTTCAACAGCAATGGTAGCGCTGACTGAAAAATCATCCATCCTTCCACAGAGAGCAATGTAGCACTGGCCTTACGACAGGGGTTTGTCTAGAGAAGAATGTTTTCTTCGATATTTCGTGTAAATGAAGAGGACGCGGAGATCTAAATTGATTGAGCAGCCGTAACTACGCAGGAAGTTACAAGATAAAGGATCATCAGCTGCACGAATAGCAACAGCAGTGCTACCCCTTCGCCCGAGCAATTAGAGATATTCCTTCGAGAAACTAAACATCGGTCATAATGGATGCTCCGAAAATAATTTTTTGTACGATCAGAAGATGCATCAGCGGCATGAATGCATACATACCTGCAATTTATTCAACAAGAGAGAATCATAAGAAGGAAGCGTCGGGCGAGTGAGAGCCCCGTATGAGATGATGTTCGCCGCATTACCTTGACAGTATTATAAGTATCACAGACTACCATAATTCCCAGATAACAATACAAGAAGTCAATCGCTGGCCTACTCTCCAGTTAGTAGTAAAAGCATAATACACCAGCATACTCTGCTTATAGAGGCTTTAGGCCATCACATGAGAGAAAGTTCACCGCCAGAGAAGATTGTTGCACCAACAGCACTAGCAGGTGGTATGCTATCTGATGTAAAAGCAACAACTGTAGAGGCACCAACAGCACAGCAAGAACTGAATCACATCGGCACTAGGCCCTCCACCACATGTAGTTACGCCTTCTAGGAAGAACGCTTGTGTTTGAAGTAAGCACTGGAATACCTCGCACAAGCATTTGCAGCAATAGCAGAAAGTAGGTTACAGCGAGTAATGCTTGAGAAAGAGAGAGGAAGAGAGAGAGAGACAAAGAGAGAGAGAGGAATAACGTTGACTACTTAAGAGAAAATGAAGGACAGACAAAGCTCTCGCGGCAGCGAAGAGAGCAGCGTGTTGCTGCTTGAAAGAAGCGAAGGCCTACGACAGCTGTTTTTCGTTCGAAGCAGCAACTTTGAGTCTCGTGAGGGTGAACGGTCGTACACAAGTGCAACTCCTGCGCATTTTAAGGCTACAGGAGCAAGAGCAGCCATTGGCGCGGTTAGAGGTGAGACGCTGTTTCCTGCATTAACAATAAGGGAAGAAGCCGTGGCAACAGCAGAAAAAGAAAAAAGTCTCACTTTACCACCAGCAGCAAGAGCACGAAGTGCAGCAACAGCACAAGCAACACACGCAACCGACGGAGGAAGAGAATTCGCTGCACCATCATCAGGAAGATTAGCAGCAACTGCAGGGAGAAGACGGCATATAATAGCCCCATCAGCAGCAACCGGAAAGGAAGCGGCACGAGCAGTAGCAGCAAGTGACCACATACCATCATTAGAGGCAGCACGGACATCAGTAGTATCGAGACAGGCAGAAGTAGCATATGGAGAGAGGAGAGAAAGACAGGAGATCGTGAACACAGCAGACAAGTCGTCGTCCGCTCCGTTTGTACTGGCATTACAGTCGCATGTAGTAAGAAGTTGTGTAGGAGGGGTCCCTTTTGTATTTACTCTTCAGTTTTTAGGATTTCATGTTTGTTCTATTTTCGCAACTCAATTTGTGGATCTCTTTTGTCACAAGGGTCCTGTTCTGCAGCCTGTGGATCTTCGAACTCTCCTTGAGGGAGTCACACTAGGCAATTCGAATGGTGATGATGAAGGGAAAGAGAAAGAAAAAGAAGATGGAGAAATAAGTGCAGAAAGACATTCTCCGATAATACCAGGGTGGCGGATGTACAACACTACCAGGAGTAATGACCACGTAATAAACAAAGGCACCGACCCCACTTACAGAGTGACACAGCTGTCAAAAGTAAAGCAACAACAGCAGCCTTCCCTCCAAGAGAATGAAGGAAAGGAGCAGCAGGAGGGTCTTGGAGAAGATTGTACGAAGTACAGAGTTAAAGAGATACGTGCAAAAGAGAATGAAGATGTAATTGAAATAATGGAGCCGACAGAGGAAACGATGAAGGGAAACAGTGGGACACACGTAACTAGGGAGGTAGGCAGTGTGACAGCGAGAACGGATTTCGAGAGAGGTGTCAATGAGGAAGGTAAAAGGAGAAGAAAGAAAGGACAAAACGGTTTGGAGGAGAAACATGACGATCACGAAGAGGTGATGATTGTTAGATCAGTGCCGCAGATTGAAATCAAAGAGAAAAAAGCTTCGAAAAAAATGGATGAGAAACAAGAAAAGGCATGCATAGATCACGAGGAAGGAAAGGAAGTAGTAATGACGGGTGTGCTGAGACAAGCAACAGAAGGACTGAAGGAGACAAGTGTGATAGACATAACACCAAGTACTCTTGAAGAGAACATTACTGCTTCTAATGTGTCTGTGACATCGCGTGGAAAGGGAGTTTCTGCAGCAGCACGAGCAGCGGGAACACGAAACACTCCTCTTTCTGGTAGTAACATAAGTGACTCTGATAGTGTTAATGAGAAACGCTCAGCATGCACAGAAAGAGAAAGAGGAGGAAGAGAACTGGACAGTGGAAAACGTGCGTCAGGTAGATGCGAAGGGGATGTGGAGCGAGAGGGAAATCAGTTGGAGCTTGTTGCTTCCACAACTCCTTCGGAAGGAGGACGCAGACTTCCTGTGGCCTCAAAGAAAAAAGAAAAAGAGCCATATAAAGAAAAGAAAAGGAAAGCATGGTGGCAAGCAACACCCTTCGACTATATTGCCTCTGGATATATAGGAGACCCGCATCTTATCACTGTCTTCGCTGCGTGGCTACAACACCGACGACAGTCTGCTCACCGAGAAACACATACACCAACCTGTACCGCTACTAGTACAAATTATAGTAATCATCGACATTTTGAAGCAGAGAACCTCTCTTCTACTAGTAGACCTCCTACTACTACTACTTCGACTAATAATACATCTGCTCCTCCTCCTACTACTACTCAAACGGCTTTACACCACTTTCCTACTACTGCCACTACTGATGCTGCTGCTGCTTTAGAATCACCGCTCCCCTTCTCTTCCGTTATGTCAAAACGTTCTGCTGAGCCTTTTTCTTCTAAAGCAGATGCTCCTACTGCTCTTATTGCTCCTCCTTCTTCGTCCCGCTACTGGACACTTCCTCGTACAAGTGCTCATGTGCATGCCTCACCAATAACTTCCCCTGAGCTCACTATCGCAGCAGTACCACCATCACCACCTTCTTCTTCTTCTTGTTCTTCTCTCCACTCAGATCTTTCTGCTCCTATAAATGAGATGTCTCAGTGGACTGCTCCCTCAGATCCACTGTCAAGTCATCGTGAAGGGCCGCCTGACAATACAACTACTACTAGTAGTACTACTACCGGAGCTGCTGCAGCTGCTACTCGTGCCCTTGGTACTCCATTATCTGTGGCTGCAATTTCACAGTCGTCACGTCCACCAAGGACTTCTCCTTCCCTCACGAGCACCCTATCCGCGGTCGCCACCGGAACTACGTTTCCTGCTTCTTTGCCTGCTGGTGCTAATGCGTCTACTGCGGATGCTCCTCCATTTGCTGCTGCTACTGCTACTGCTCGTGCCTCCAATGCTCACGCCGCTGCTGCTTCGTCTTTTTCTACTTGTTGGAGCAGCTCACATGCTCCTGTCGTCAATATACAGTCAGCAAGGGTCGATAATTCTATGACAGACAGTTATGGCACTACTGCCACAGACACTCCACCCGCTGCTGCTGCTTCGTCTTTCCAGGAGAGTAGCTTACTATCAACTCCTGCCACACATGCTGTCCCTGCTCCAGCGGCTCCTGATAGTGACCCTCACACTGCTGCTGCTCCTACTGCTACTGCTGCTCCTACTGCTACTGCTACTGCTGCTCCTACTGCTGCTGCTGTTGATACTTGTCAGATCACTCTTTGTGTTCCTCCTCCTTCTTCTACTGGTACTGCTACGACGACTACTCACGCAGGTGCTCCTTCTCAAAGTATTGCTGCTCCTCCGTTTTCTTACACTACGACCACTGATGCTCTTTCTTTTCACACTACTACTACTACAGATACTGCTTCTTCTTCCTCTTCTCCTCAGACTGCGTGTACTCCTGCTGCTTCTTCCTCTTCTACTTCATCTCACACTGCCTCTATTACTGCTGCTGCTTCTTCTCTTCCTCACACTGCAACTACTGCTGCTTCAGCATCTCACACTGCCTCTAGTGCTAGTGCTAGTGCTGCTGCTGCTGCTTTCTTTCACACTGCGACTACTGCTGCGGCTTCTTCGTCTTCTTCTCCTCACACTGCATCTACTGCTATTGCTCCATCTCACAATGCGCGTACTACTGCTGCCGCTACGTTCTCTCCTGATGTTGTTGCGGCTGCTTCGTTTCACGACATGGCCACTACTGCTGCTTCTCCTCCCCCTCCTCCTCATATTGTCACTGCTGCTTCTTCGTCTCACACTGCGGCTACTGCTGCTACTTCTCCTCCTAGTGTTACTGCGACTTCTTCTTCCACTGCGACTATTAACTATCCTATATATATATGTGACCCAGTGCTTGGGGACGCAGGGCAGAAGTACGTCCATGTGGGATGTATTGCAGCATACAAGTCGCTTTTACTACCTCTTGCAGATATAATAACGCCGAATCAATGGGAAGCAGTGTGGCTAGCAGAGCAGGCCCCCAAGCAGCTGTCGCCGCAGCAAAGCGTCTTACTAGCAGACACGTCTTTGGCGGGCGAGAGCAGCAAGCGCTATGCACTACTGCAAAACAGTCCTGGAGCATGTAGCAGCAATGCGAGGAAACCAACGGCTGATTATACTGAGGAAGGTGGCCCAGACATACAAGAATACACACGTCTGCCTAGTGAGGGTCCTAAAGACTCTCCAGGAGGCGTATGCCTCCGTACAAGCGACTGCCGCGAAAACAACAGCCTCTCGGCTGATAGCACTACGAACAGCCAGTGCACCAGCGCACACAATGACAGTAGCGCCTATAGTAAAAGCGGCAGCAGCAGCAACAACAGCAGCATGGGGCCACACAGCACAAGGACCACGCAGAGCATTGGCAGCAACAACAATAGGTTTAGCAGCAGCAATTACGATACTACAAGCAGTGACAGTAGCGGTAGTAGTAATACTAATAGAAGTAGCACAAGGGACGCTTGTAGTGGAGATGTATATAGAACAGATCCCCTAGAGATGAAGGGAGAAGGACGAATTGCTGACAAGGCACCAGAAAGGGACGAAGAACAAGAAGACAAAAAAGAGAAAAAAGAAAAAAGCGGAGAAAGTAAACAGCATAAAGAAGAGTGTATGGTGTTGGAGCAATCCTTTGAAGATATATGCCAAACGATTGAGAAGCTGCATGCACTAGGACCAGAGATTGTCATTCTCACATCAGTTAAGTGTGGGAGTGGCCTGCCTGCTGCGGTTCAGAGTAGCTGTTGCTGCTGTGGTGTACAGCAGCAGTTGAGTGCAGATGACTTTGCAGAGGGAGAACAAATAAAAGAACCAGACACAGCGCCAGCGATAGAAGAGCAGAGAAAAAGGAGAAAAAGTGTCAGAGGGAATGAAGGAGACAGAGACGTCATATCAGCAGGAACACTGGGATGCTTGCGCACACAAGAAGCATTGCTATG
>NW_026697576.1:0-55281 GCF_030435755.1 Ochotona princeps
TTCTTCAATATGCCCTTCACCAACATGCAGTGTTTCCTTGATTGAATTAGCTCTCACACCAATATTTGTGTCTAGAGCCTTTGCATTGAGGGCTATCTGAAAACGGCTGTGGCGCTAAAGTTGCCTGAGAATGTGGAGTTGGTGGCATGTGAAACCCGCATAGTGGAGCATTCGTTTGTGTGGGATGCTCTACCAGGTTCATTCCAAGATAATGCACTCAAAGGGCACTAAGCATAGAGTGTGAAAACTGAGTTTCCTTGAGAGCTGCTTGGAAGCCTGATGGTGTGTGAAGTTAGTGAGCCAAATGGAGTTGTTTCTCCCACAAGAACCACTCGGCTGATCCTTCTCAAAATGTCCCTTCACCAACATGCAGTGTTTCCTTGATTGAATTAGCTCTCACACCAATATTTGCGTCTAGAGCCTTTGCATTGAGGGCTATCTGAAAACGGCTGTGGCGCTGAAGTTGCCTGAGAATGTGGAGTAGGTGGCATGTGAAACCCGCATGTGGAGCATTCGTTTGTGTGGGACGGTCTTCCAGCTTAATTTCAGTCCTAGGCACTCAAAGGGCACTAAGCATAGAGTGTGAAAACTGAGTTTCCTTGAGAGCTGCTTGGAAGCCTGATGGTGTGTGACGTTAGTGAGCCAAATGGAGTTGTTCTCCCACAAGAACCACTCGGCTGATGCTTCTTCAATATGCCCTTCACCAACATGCAGTGTTTCCTTGATTGAATTAGCTCTCACACCATATTTGCGTCTAGAGCCTTTGCATTGAGGGCTATCTGAAAACGGCTGTGGCGCTGAAGTTGCCTGAGAATGTGGAGTTGGTGGCATGTGAAACCCGCATGTGGAGCATTCGTTTGTGTGGGATGCTCTACCAGGTTCATTCCTAGATAATGCACTCAAAGGGCACTAAGCATAGAGTGTGAAAACTGAGTTTCCTTGAGAGCTGCTTGGAAGCCTGATGGTGTGTGAAGTTAGTGAGCCAAATGGAGTTGTTGTCCCACAAGGACCACTCGGCTGATCCTTCTTCAATATGCCCTTCACCAACATGCAGTGTTTCCTTGGGTTGAATTAGCTCTCACACCAATATTTGCGTCTAGAGCCTTTGCATTGAGGGCTATCTGAAAAACGGCTGTGGCGCTGAAGTTGCTGAGAATGTGGAGTTGGTGGCATGTGAAACCCGCATGTGGAGCATTCGTTTGTGTGGCATGCTCTACCAGGTTCATTCCTAGATAATGCACTCAAAGGGCACTAAGCAAAGAGTGTGAAAACTGAGTTTCCTTGAGAGCTGCTTGGAAGCCTGATGGTGTGTGAAGTTAGTGAGCCAAATGGAGTTGTTCTCCCACAAGAACCACTTGGCTGATCCTTCTTCAATATGCCCTTCACCAACATGCAGTGTTTCCTTGATTGAATTAGCTCTCACACCAATATTTGTGTCTAGAGCCTTTGCATTGAGGGCTATCTGAAAACGGCTGTCGCGCTGAAGTTGCCTGAGAATGTGGAGTTGGTGGCATGTGAAACCCGCATGTGGAGCATTCGTTTGTGTGGCATGCTCTACCAGGTTCATTCCTAGATAATGCACTCAAAGGGCACTAAGCATAGAGTGTGAAAACTGAGTTTCCTTGAGAGCTGCTTGGAAGCCTGATGGTGTGTGAAGTTAGTGAGCCAAATGGAGTTGTTGTCCCACAAGGACCACTCGGCTGATCCTTCTTCAATATGGCCCTTCACCAACATGCAGTGTTTCCTTGGGTTGAATTAGCTCTCACACCAATATTTGCGTCTAGAGCCTTTGCATTGAGGGCTATCTGAAAACGGCTGTGGCGCTGAAGTTGCCTGAGAATGTGGAGTTGGTGGCATGTGAAACCCGCATGTGGAGCATTCGTTTGTGTGGCATGCTCACCAAGCTTCATTTCACTCCTAGGCACTCAAAGGGCACTAAGCATAGAGTGTGAAAACTGAGTTTCCTTGAGAGCTGCTTGGAAGCCTGATGGTGTGTGAAGTTAGTGAGCCAAATGGAGTTGTTGTCCCACAAGGACCACTCGGCTGATCCTTCTTCAATATGCCCTTCACCAAGATGCAGTGTTCCTTGATTGAATTAGCTCTCACACCAATATTTGCGTCTAGAGCCTTTGCATTGAGGGCTATCTGAAAACGCTGTGGCGCTGAAGTTGCCTGTCAATGTGCAGTTTGTGGCATGTGAAACCCGCATGTGGAGCATTCGTTTGTGTGGGATGCTCTACCAGGTTCATTCCTAGATAATGCACTCAAAGGGCACTAAGCATAGAGTGTGAAAACTGAGTTTCCTTGAGAGCTGCTTGGAAGCCTGATGGTGTGTGAAATTAGTGAGCCCAATGGAGTTGTTCTCCCACAAGGACCACTCGGCTGATCCTTCTTCAATATGCCCTTCACCAACATGCAGTGTTTCCTTGATTGAATTAGCTCTCACAACATATTTGCGTCTAGAGCCTTTGCATTGAGGGCTATAACGTGTAAAACGGCTTGTGGCGCTGAAGTTGCCTGAGAATGTGGAGTTGGTGGCATGTGAAAACCGCATGTGGAGCATTCGTTTGTGTGGGATGCTCTACCAGGTTCATTCCTAGATAATGCACTCAAAGGGCACTAAGCATAGAGTGTGAAAACTGAGTTTCCTTGAGAGCTGCTTGGAAGCCTGATGGTGTGTGAAGTTAGTGAGCCAAATGGAGTTGTTCTCCACAAGAACCACTCGGCTGATGCTTCTTCAATATGCCCTTCACCAACATGCAGTGTTTCCTTGATTGAATTAGCTCTCACACCAATATTTGCGTCTAGAGCCTTTGCATTGAGGGCTATCTGAAAACGGCTGTGGTGCTGAAGTTGCCTGTGAATGTGAGTTGGTGGCATGTGAAACCGCATGTGGAGCATTCGTTTGTGTGGGATGCTCTACCAGGTTCATTCCTAGATAATGCACTCAAAGGGCACTAAGCATAGAGTGTGAAAACTGAGTTTCCTTGAGAGCTGCTTGGAAGCCTGATGGGTGTGTGAAGTTAGTGAGCCAAATGGAGTTGTTCTCCCACAAGAACCACTTGGCTGATCCTTCTTCAATATGCCCTTCACCAACATGCAGTGTTTCCTTGATTGAATTAGCTCTCACACCAATATTTGTGTCTAGAGCCTTTGCATTGAGGGCTATCTGAAAACGGCTGTGGCGCTTAAGTGTTGCCTGAGAATGTGGAGTTGGTGGCATGTGAAACCCGCATGTGGAGCATTTGTTTGTGTGGGATGGTCTACCAGGTTCATTCCTAGATAATGCACTCAACAAAGGGCACTAAGCATAGAGTGTGAAAACTGAGTTTCTTGAGAGCTGCTTGGAAGCCTGATGGTGTGTGAAGTTAGTGAGCCAAATGGAGTTGTTCTCCCACAAGAACCACTTGGCTGATCCTTCTTCAATATGCCCTTCACCAACATGCAGTGTTTCCTTGATTGAATTAGCTCTCACACCAATATTTGCGTCTAGAGCCTTTGCATTGAGGGCTATCTGAAAACGGCTGTGGCGCTGAAGTTGCCTGTGAATGTGGAGTTGGTGGCATGTGAAACCCGCATGTGGAGCATTCGTTTGTGTGGGATGCTCTACCAGGTTCATTCCTAGATAATGCACTCAAGGGCACTAAGCACAGAGTGTGAAAACTGAGTTTCCTTGAGAGCTGCTTGGAAGCCTGATGGTGTGTGAAGTTAGTGAGCCAAATGGAGTTGTTCTCCCACAAGAATCACTCGGCTGATCCTTCTTCAATATGCCCTTCACCAACATGCAGTGTTTCCTTGATTGAATTAGCTCTCACACCAATATTTGCGTCTAGAGCCTTTGCATTGAGGGCTATCTGAAAACGGCTGTGGCGCTGAAGTTGCCTGAGAATGTGGAGTTGGTGGCATGTGAAACCCGCATGTGGAGCATTCGTTTGTGTGGGATGGTCTTCCAGCTTAATTTCAGTCCTAGGCACTCAAAGGGCACTAAGCATAGAGTGTGAAAACTGAGTTTCCTTGAGAGCTGCTTGGAAGCCTGATGGTGTGTGAAGTTAGTGAGCCAAATGGAGTTGTTCTCCCACAAGAACCACTCGGCTGATCCTTCTTCAATATGCCCTTCATCAACATGCAGTGTTTCCTTGATTGAATTAGCTCTCACACCAATATTTGCGTCTAGAGCCTTTGCATTGAGGGCTATCTGAAAACGGCTGTGGCGCTGAAGTTGCCTGAGAATGTGGAGTTGGTGGCATGTGAAAACCGCATGTGGAGCATTCGTTTGTGTGGGATGGTCTTCCAGCTTTATTTCAGTCCTAGGCACTCAAAGGGCACTAAGCATAGAGTGTGAAAACTGAGTTTCCTTGAGAGCTGCTTGGAAGCCTGATGGTGTGTGAAGTTAGTGAGCCAAATGGAGTTGTTCTCCGACAAGAACCACTCGGCTGATCCTTCTTCAATATGCCCTTCACCAACATGCAGTGTTTCCTTGATTGAATTAGCTCTCACACCATATTTGCGTCTAGAGCTTTTGCATTGAGGGCTATCTGAAAACGGCTGTGACGCTGAAGTTGCCTGAGAATGTGGAGTTGGTGGCATGTGAAAACCGCATGTGGAGCATTCGTTTGTGTGGGATGCTCTACCAGGTTCATTCCAAGATAATGCACTCAAAGGGCACTAAGCATAGAGTGTGAAAACTGAGTTTCCTTGAGAGCTGCTTGGAAGCCTGATGGTGTGTGAAGTTAGTGAGCCAAATGGAGTTGTTGTCCCACAAGGACCACTCGGCTGATCCTTCTTCAATATGCCCTTCACCAACATGCAGTGTTTCCTTGGTTGAATTAGCTCTCACACCAATATTTGCGTCTAGAGCCTTTGCATTGAGGGCTATCTGAAAACGGCTGTGGCGCTGAAGTTGCCTGAGAATGTGGAGTTGGTGCATGTGAAACCCGCATGTGGAGCATTCGTTTGTGTGGGATGCTCTACCAGGTTCATTCCAAGATAATGCACTCAAAGGGCACTAAGCATAGAGTGTGAAAACTGAGTTTCCTTGAGAGCTGCTTGGAAGCCTGATGGTGTGTGAAGTTAGTGAGCCAAATGGAGTTGTTCTCCCACAAGAACCACTCGGCTGATCCTTCTTCAATATGCCCTTCACCAACATGCAGTGTTTCCTTGATTGAATTAGCTCTCACACCAATATTTGCGTCTAGAGCCTTTGCATTGAGGGCTATCTGAAAACGGCTGTGGCGCTGAAGTTGCCTGAGAATGTGGAGTAGGGTGGGTGGCATGTGAAACCCGCATGTGGAGCATTCGTTTGTGTGGGATGGTCTTTCCAGCTTAATTTCAGTCCTAGGCACTCAAAGGGCACTAAGCATAGAGTGTGAAAACTGAGTTTCCTTGAGAGCTGCTTTTAAGCCTGATGGTGTGTGACGTTAGTGAGCCAAATGGAGTTGTTCTCCCACAAGAACCACTCGGCTGATGCTTCTTCAATATGCCCTTCACCAACATGCAGTGTTTCCTTGATTGAATTAGCTCTCACACCATATTTGCGTCTAGAGCCTTTGCATTGAGGGCTATCTGAAAACGGCTGTGGCGCTGAAGTTGCCTGAGAATGTGGAGTTGGTGGCATGTGAAACCCGCATGTGGAGCATTCGTTTGTGTGGGATACTCTACCAGGTTCATTCCTAGATAATGCACTCAAAGGGCACTAAGCATAGAGTGTGAAAACTGAGTTTCCTTGAGAGCTGCTTGGAAGCCTGATGGTGTGTGAAGTTAGTGAGCCAAATGGAGTTGTTGTCCACAAGGACCACTCGGCTGATCCTTCTTCAATATGCCCTTCACCAACATGCAGTGTTTCCTTGGTTGAATTAGCTCTCACACCAATATTTGCGTCTAGAGCCTTTGCATTGAGGGCTATCTGAAAACGGCTGTGGCGCTGAAGTTGCCTGAGAATGTGGAGTTGGTGGCATGTGAAACCCGCATGTGGAGCATTCGTTTGTGTGGCATGCTCTACCAGGTTCATTCCTAGATAATGCACTCAAAGGGCACTAAGCAAAGAGTGTGAAAACTGAGTTTCCTTTAGAGCTGCTTGGAAGCCTGATGGTGTGTGAAGTTAGTGAGCCAAATGGAGTTGTTCTCCACAAGAACCACTTGGCTGATCCTTCTTCAATATGCCCTTCACCAACATGCAGTGTTTCCTTGATTGAATTAGCTCTCACACCAAATATTTGTGTCTAGAGCCTTTGCATTGAGGGCTATCTGAAAACGGCTGTCGCGCTGAAGTTGCCTGAGAATGTGGAGTTGGTGGCATGTGAAACCCGCATGTGGAGCATTCGTTTGTGTGGCATGCTCTACCAGGTTCATTCCTAGATAATGCACTCAAAGGGCACTAAGCATAGAGTGTGAAAACTGAGTTTCCTTGAGAGCTGCTTGGAAGCCTGATGGTGTGTGAAGTTAGTGAGCCAAATGGAGTTGTTGTCCCACAAGGACCACTCGGCTGATCCTTCTTCAATATGCCCTTCACCAACATGCAGTGTTTCCTTGGTTGAATTAGCTCTCACACCAATATTTGCGTCTAGAGCCTTTGCATTGAGGGCTATCTGAAAACGGCTGTGGCGCTGAAGTTGCCTGAGAATGTGGAGTTGGTGGCATGTGAAACCCGCATGTGGAGCATTCGTTTGTGTGGCATGCTCACCAAGCTTCATTTCACTCCTAGGCACTCAAAGGGCACTAAGCATAGAGTGTGAAAACTGAGTTTCCTTGAGAGCTGCTTGGAAGCCTGATGGTGTGTGAAGTTAGTGAGCCAAATGGAGTTGTTGTCCCACAAGGACCACTCAGCTGATCCTTCTTCAATATGCCCTTCACCAACATGCAGTGTTTCCTTGATTGAATTAGCTCTCACACCAATATTTGCGTCTAGAGCCTTTGCATTGAGGGCTATCTGAAAACGGCTGTGGCGCTGAAGTTGCCTGTGAATGTGGAGTTTGTGGCATGTGAAACCCGCATGTGGAGCATTCGTTTGTGTGGGATGCTCTACCAGGTTCATTCCTAGATAATGCACTCAAAGGGCACTAAGCATAGAGTGTGAAAACTGAGTTTCCTTGAGAGCTGCTTGGAAGCCTGATGGTGTGTGAAATTAGTGAGCCCAATGGAGTTGTTCTCCCACAAGGACCACTCGGCTGATCCTTCTTCAATATGCCCTTCACCAACATGCAGTGTTTCCTTGATTGAATTAGCTCTCACAACATATTTGCGTCTAGAGCCTTTGCATTGAGGGCTATCTGAAAACGGCTGTGGCGCTGAAGTTGCCTGAGAATGTGGAGTTGGTGGCATGTGAAAACCGCATGTGGAGCATTCGTTTGTGTGGGATGCTCTACCAGGTTCATTCCTAGATAATGCACTCAAAGGGCACTAAGCATAGAGTGTGAAAACTGAGTTTCCTTGAGAGCTGCTTGGAAGCCTGATCGTGTGTGAAGTTAGTGAGCCAAATGGAGTTGTTCTCCCACAAGAACCACTCGGCTGATGCTTCTTCAATATGCCCTTCACCAACATGCAGTGTTTCCTTGATTGAATTAGCTCTCACACCAATATTTGCGTCTAGAGCCTTTGCATTGAGGGCTATCTGAAAACGGCTGTGGTGCTGAAGTTGCCTGTGAATGTGGAGTTGGTGGCATGTGAAACCCGCATGTGGAGCATTCGTTTGTGTGGGATGCTCTACCAGGTTCATTCCTAGATAATGCACTCAAAGGGCACTAAGCATAGAGTGTGAAAACTGAGTTTCCTTGAGAGCTGCTTGGAAGCCTGATGGTGTGTGAAGTTAGTGAGCCAAATGGAGTTGTTCTCCCACAAGAACCACTTGGCTGATCCTTCTTCAATATGCCCTTCACCAACATGCAGTGTTTCCTTGATTGAATTAGCTCTCACACCAATATTTGTGTCTAGAGCCTTTGCATTGAGGGCTATCTGAAAACGGCTGTGGCGCTAAAGTTGCCTGAGAATGTGGAGTTGGTGGCATGTGAAACCCGCATGTGGAGCATTTGTTTGTGTGGGATGGTCTACCAGGTTCATTCCTAGATAATGCACTCAACAAAGGGCACTAAGCATAGAGTGTGAAAACTGAGTTTCCTTGAGAGCTGCTTGGAAGCCTGATGGTGTGTGAAGTTAGTGAGCCAAATGGAGTTGTTCTCCCACAAGAACCACTTGGCTGATCCTTCTTCAATATGCCCTTCACCAACATGCAGTGTTTCCTTGATTGAATTAGCTCTCACACCAATATTTGCGTCTAGAGCCTTTGCATTGAGGGCTATCTGAAAACGGCTGTGGCGCTGAAGTTGCCTGTGAATGTGGAGTTGGTGGCATGTGAAACCCGCATGTGGAGCATTCGTTTGTGTGGGATGCTCTACCAGGTTCATTCCTAGATAATGCACTCAAAGGGCACTAAGCACAGAGTGTGAAAACTGAGTTTCCTTGAGAGCTGCTTGGAAGCCTGATGGTGTGTGAAGTTAGTGAGCCAAATGGAGTTGTTCTCCCACAAGAATCACTCGGCTGATCCTTCTTCAATATGCCCTTCACC
Source organism: Ochotona princeps (assembly GCF_030435755.1). Classification (NCBI taxonomy): domain Eukaryota; kingdom Metazoa; phylum Chordata; class Mammalia; order Lagomorpha; family Ochotonidae; genus Ochotona; species Ochotona princeps. The sequence goes on from NW_026697576.1 coordinate 8,558, forward strand.
AACATGCAGTGTTTCCTTGATTGAATTAGCTCTCACACCAATATTTGCGTCTAGAGCCTTTGCATTGAGGGCTATCTGAAAACGGCTGTGGCGCTGAAGTTGCCTGAGAATGTGGAGTTGGTGGCATGTGAAACCCGCATGTGGAGCATTCGTTTGTGTGGCATGCTCACCAAGCTTCATTTCACTCCTAGGCACTCAAAGGGCACTAAGCATAGAGTGTGAAAACTGAGTTTCCTTGAGAGCTGCTTGGAAGCCTGATGGTGTGTGACGTTAGTGAGCCAAATGGAGTTGTTCTCCCACAAGAACCACTCGGCTGATCCTTCTTCAATATGCCCTTCACCAACATGGAGTGTTTCCTTGATTGAATTAGCTCTCACACCAATATTTGCGTCTAGAGCCTTTGCATTGAGGGCTATCTGAAAACGGCTGTGGCGCTGAAGTTGCCTGAGAATGTGGAGTTGGTGGCATGTGAAACCCGCATGTGGAGCATTTGTTTGTGTGGGATGCTCTACCAGGTTCATTCCTAGATAATGCACTCAACAAAGGGCACTAAGCATAGAGTGTGAAAACTGAGTTTCCTTGAGAGCTGCTTGGAAGCCTGATGGTGTGTGAAGTTAGTGAGCCAAATGGAGTTGTTCTCCCACAAGAACCACTTGGCTGATCCTTCTTCAATATGCCCTTCACCAACATGCAGTGTTTCCTTGATTGAATTAGCTCTCACACCAATATTTGCGTCTAGAGCCTTTGCATTGAGGGCTATCTGAAAACGGCTGTGGCGCTGAAGTTGCCTGTGAATGTGGAGTTGGTGGCATGTGAAACCCGCATGTGGAGCATTCGTTTGTGTGGGATGCTCTACCAGGTTCATTCCTAGATAATGCGCTGAAAGGGCACTAAGCATAGAGTGTGAAAACTGAGTTTCCTTGAGAGCTGCTTGGAAGCCTGATGGTGTGTGAAGTTAGTGAGCCAAATGGAGTTGTTCTCCCACAAGAACCACTCGGCTGATCCTTCTTCAATATGCCCTTCACCAAGATGCAGTGTTTCCTTGATTGAATTAGCTCTCACACCAATATTTGCGTCTAGAGCCTTTGCATTGAGGGCTATCTGAAAACGGCTGGGGCGCTAAAGTTGCCTGAGAATGTGGAGTTGGTGGCATGTGAAACCCGCATGTGGAGCATTTGTTTGTGTGGGATGCTCTACCAGGTTCATTCCTAGATAATGCACTCAACAAAGGGCACTAAGCATAGAGTGTGAAAACTGAGTTTCCTTGAGAGCTGCTTGGAAGCCTGATCGTGTGTGAAGTTAGTGAGCCAAATGGAGTTGTTCTCCCACAAGAACCACTTGGCTGATCCTTCTTCAATATGCCCTTCACCAACATGCAGTGTTTCCTTGATTGAATTAGCTCTCACACCAATATTTGCGTCTAGAGCCTTTGCATTGAGGGCTATCTGAAAACGGCTGTGGCGCTGAAGTTGCCTGTGAATGTGGAGTTGGTGGCATGTGAAACCCGCATGTGGAGCATTCGTTTGTGTGGGATGCTCTACCAGGTTCATTCCTAGATAATGCACTCAAAGGGCACTAAGCACAGAGTGTGAAAACTGAGTTTCCTTGAGAGCTGCTTGGAAGCCTGATGGTGTGTGAAGTTAGTGAGCCAAATGGAGTTGTTCTCCCACAAGAATCACTCGGCTGATCCTTCTTCAATATGCCCTTCACCAACATGCAGTGTTTCCTTGATTGAATTAGCTCTCACACCAATACTTGCGTCTAGAGCCTTTGCATTGAGGGCTATCTGAAAACGGCTGTGGCGCTGAAGTTGCCTGAGAATGTGGAGTTGGTGGCATGTGAAACCCGCATGTGGAGCATTCGTTTGTGTGGCATGCACAGCAAGCTTCATTTCACTCCTAGGCACTCAAAGGGCACTAAGCATAGAGTGTGAAAACTGAGTTTCCTTGAGAGCTGCTTGGAAGCCTGATGGTGTGTGACGTTAGTGAGCCAAATGGAGTTGTTCTCCCACAAGAACCACTCGGCTGATCCTTCTTCAATATGCCCTTCACCAACATGCAGTGTTTCCTTGATTGAATTAGCTCTCACACCATATTTGCGTCTAGAGCCTTTGCATTGAGGGCTATCTGAAAACGGCTGTGGCGCTGAAGTTGCCTGTCAATGTGGAGTTGGTGGCATGTGAAACCCGCATGTGGAGCATTCGTTTGTGTGGCATGCTCTACCCGGTTCATTCCTAGATAATGCACTCAAAGGGCACTAAGCATAGAGTGTGAAAACTGAGTTTCCTTGAGAGCTGCTTGGAAGCCTGATCGTGTGTGATGCTAGTGAGCCAAATGGAGTTGTTGTCCCACAAGGACCACTCGGCTGATCCTTCTTCAATATGCCCTTCACCAACATGCAGTGTTTCCTTGGTTGAATTAGCTCTCACACCAATATTTGCGTCTAGAGCCTTTGCATTGAGGGCTATCTGAAAACGGCTGTGGCGCTGAAGTTGCCTGAGAATGTGGAGTTGGTGGCATGTGAAACCCGCATGTGGAGCATTCGTTTGTGTGGCATGCTCTACCAGCTTCATTCCAAGATAATGCACTCAAAGGGCACTAAGCATAGAGTGTGAAAACTGAGTTTCCTTGAGAGCTGCTTGGAAGCCTGATGGTGTGTGAAGTTAGTGAGCCAAATGGAGTTGTTCTCCCACAAGAACCACTCGGCTGATGCTTCTTCAATATGCCCTTCACCAACATGCAGTGTTTCCTTGATTGAATTAGCTCTCACACCAATATTTGCGTCTAGAGCCTTTGCATTGAGGGCTATCTGAAAACGGCTGTGGCGCTGAAGTTGCCTGAGAATGTGGAGTTGGTGGCATGTGAAACCCGCATGTGGAGCATTTGTTTGTGTGGGATGCTCTACCAGGTTCATTCCTAGATAATGCACTCAACAAAGGGCACTAAGCATAGAGTGTGAAAACTGAGTTTCCTTGAGAGCTGCTTGGAAGCCTGATGGTGTGTGAAGTTAGTGAGCCAAATGGAGTTGTTCTCCCACAAGAACCACTCGGCTGATGCTTCTTCAATATGCCCTTCACCAACATGCAGTGTTTCCTTGATTGAATTAGCTCTCACACCAATATTTGCGTCTAGAGCCTTTGCATTGAGGGCTATCTGAAAACGGCTGTGGCGCTGAAGTTGCCTGTGAATGTGGAGTTGGTGGCATGTGAAACCCGCATGTGGAGCATTCGTTTGTGTGGGATGCTCTACCAGGTTCATTCCTAGATAATGCGCTCAAAGGGCACTAAGCACAGAGTGTGAAAACTGAGTTTCCTTGAGAGCTGCTTGGAAGCCTGATGGTGTGTGAAGTTAGTGAGCCAAATGGAGTTGTTCTCCCACAAGAATCACTCGGCTGATCCTTCTTCAATATGCCCTTCACCAAGATGCAGTGTTTCCTTGATTGAATTAGCTCTCACACCAATATTTGCGTCTAGAGCCTTTGCATTGAGGGCTATCTGAAAACGGCTGTGGCGCTGAAGTTGCCTGAGAATGTGGAGTTGGTGGCATGTGAAACCCGCATGTGGAGCATTCGTTTGTGTGGCATGCTCACCAAGCTTCATTTCACTCCTAGGCACTCAAAGGGCACTAAGCATAGAGTGTGAAAACTGAGTTTCCTTGAGAGCTGCTTGGAAGCCTGATGGTGTGTGAAGTTAGTGAGCCAAATGGAGTTGTTCTCCGACAAGAACCACTCGGCTGATCCTTCTTCAATATACCCTTCACCAACATGCAGTGTTTCCTTGATTGAATTAGCTCTCAAACCAGTAATTGCGTCTAGAGCCTTTGCATTGAGGGCTATCTGAAAACGGCTGTGGCGCTGAAGTTGCCTGAGAATGTGGAGTTGGTGGCATGTGAAACCCGCATGTGGAGCATTCGTTTGTGTGGCATGCTTTACCAGCTTCATTCCAAGATAATGCACTCAAAGGGCACTAAGCATAGAGTGTGAAAACTGAGTTTCCTTGAGAGCTGCTTGGAAGCCTGATGGTGTGTGAAGTTAGTGAGCCAAATGGAGTTGTTCTCCCACAAGAACCACTCGGCTGATGCTTCTTCAATATGCCCTTCACCAACATGCAGTGTTTCCTTGATTGAATTAGCTCTCACACCAATATTTGCGTCTAGAGCCTTTGCATTGAGGGCTATCTGAAAATGGCTGTGGCGCTGAAGTTGCATGTCAATGTGCAGTTTGTGGCATGTGAAACCCGCATGTGGAGCATTCGTTTGTGTGGGATGCTCTACCAGGTTCATTCCTAGATAATGCACTCAAAGGGCACTAAGCATAGAGTGTGAAAACTGAGTTTCCTTGAGAGCTGCTTGGAAGCCTGATGGTGTGTGAAGTTAGTGAGCCAAATGGAGTTGTTCTCCCACAAGGACCACTCGGCTGATCCTTCTTCAATATGCCCTTCACCAACATGCAGTGTTTCCTTGATTGAATTAGCTCTCACACCAATATTTGCGTCTAGAGCCTTTGCATTGAGGGCTATCTGAAAACGGCTGTGGCGCTGAAGTTGCCTGAGAATGTGGAGTTGGTGGCATGTGAAAACCGCATGTGGAGCATTCGTTTGTGTGGGATGCTCTACCAGGTTCATTCCTAGATAATGCACTCAAAGGGCACTAAGCATAGAGTGTGAAAACTGAGTTTCCTTGAGAGCTGCTTGGAAGCCTGATGGTGTGTGAAGTTAGTGAGCCAAATGGAGTTGTTCTCCGACAAGAACCACTCGGCTGATGCTTCTTCAATATACCCTTCACCAACATGCAGTGTTTCCTTGATTGAATTAGCTCTCAAACCAGTAATTGCGTCTAGAGCCTTTGCATTGAGGGCTATCTGAAAACGGCTGTGGCGCTGAAGTTGCCTGAGAATGTGGAGGTGGTGACATGTGAAACCCGCATGTGGAGCATTCGTTTGTGTGGCATGCTCTACCAGCTTCATTCCTAGATAATGCACTCAAAGGGCACTAAGCATAGAGTGTGAAAACTGAGTTTCCTTGAGAGCTGCTTGGAAGCCTGATGGTGTGTGAAGTTAGTGAGCCAAATGGAGTTGTTCTCCCACAAGAACCACTCGGCTGATCCTTCTTCAATATGCCCTTCACCAACATGCAGTGTTTCCTTGATTGAATTAGCTCTCACACCAATATTTGCGTCTAGAGCCTTTGCATTGAGGGCTATCTGAAAACGGCTGTGGCGCTGAAGTTGCCTGAGAATGTGGAGTTGGTGGCATGTGAAACCCGCATGTGGAGCATTCGTTTGTGTGGGATGCTCTACCAGGTTCATTCCTAGATAATGCACTCAAAGGGCACTAAGCATAGAGTGTGAAAACTGAGTTTCCTTGAGAGCTGCTTGGAAGCCTGATGGTGTGTGAAGTTAGTGAGCCAAATGGAGTTGTTCTCCCACAAGGACCACTCGGCTGATCCTTCTTCAATATGCCCTTCACCAACATGCAGTGTTTCCTTGGTTGAATTAGCTCTCACACCAATTTTTGCGTCTAGAGCCTTTGCATTGAGGGCTATCTGAAAACGGCTGTGGCGCTGAAGTTGCCTGAGAATGTGGAGTTGGTGGCATATGAAACCCGCATGTGGAGCATTCGTTTGTGTGGCATGCTCACCAAGCTTCATTTCACTCCTAGGCACTCAAAGGGCACTAAGCATAGAGTGTGAAAACTGAGTTTCCTTGAGAGCTGCTTTGAAGCCTGATGGTGTGTGAAGTTAGTGAGCCAAATGGAGTTGTTCTCCGACAAGAAAAACTCGGCTGATCCTTCTTCAATATACCCTTCACCAACATGCAGTGTTTCCTTGATTGAATTAGCTCTCAAACCAGTAATTGCGTCTAGAGCCTTTGCATTGAGGGCTATCTGAAAACGGCTGTGGCGCTGAAGTTGCCTGAGAATGTGGAGTTGGTGGCATGTGAAACCCGCATGTGGAGCATTCGTTTGTGTGGGATGCTCTACCAGCTTCATTCCAAGATAATGCACTCAAAGGGCACTAAGCATAGAGTGTGAAAACTGAGTTTCCTTGAGAGCTGCTTGGAAGCCTGATGGTGTGTGAAGTTAGTGAGCCAAATGGAGTTGTTCTCCCACAAGAACCACTCGGCTGATGCTTCTTCAATATGCCCTTCACCAACATGCAGTGTTTCCTTGATTGAATTAGCTCTCACACCAATATTTGCGTCTAGAGCCTTTGCATTGAGGGCTATCTGAAAATGGCTGTGGCGCTGAAGTTGCATGTCAATGTGCAGTTTGTGGCATGTGAAACCCGCATGTGGAGCATTCGTTTGTGTGGGATGCTCTACCAGGTTCATTCCTAGATAATGCACTCAAAGGGCACTAAGCATAGAGTGTGAAAACTGAGTTTCCTTGAGAGCTGCTTGGAAGCCTGATGGTGTGTGAAGTTAGTGAGCCAAATGGAGTTGTTCTCCCACAAGAACCACTCGGCTGATCCTTCTTCAATATACCCTTCACCAACATGCAGTGTTTCCTTGATTGAATTAGCTCTCAAACCAGTAATTGCGTCTAGAGCCTTTGCATTGAGGGCTATCTGAAAACGGCTGTGGCGCTGAAGTTGCCTGAGAATGTGGAGGTGGTGACATGTGAAACCCGCATGTGGAGCATTCGTTTGTGTGGCATGCTCTACCAGCTTCATTCCAAGATAATGCACTCAAAGGGCACTAAGCATAGAGTGTGAAAACTGAGTTTCCTTGAGAGCTGCTTTGAAGCCTGATGGTGTGTGAAGTTAGTGAGCCAAATGGAGTTGTTCTCCCACAAGAACCACTCGGCTGATCCTTCTTCAATATGCCCTTCACCAACATGCAGTGTTTCCTTGATTGAATTAGCTCTCACACCAATATTTGCGTCTAGAGCCTTTGCATTGAGGGCTATCTGAAAACGGCTGTGGCGCTGAAGTTGCCTGAGAATGTGGAGTTGGTGGCATGTGAAACCCGCATGTGGAGCATTCGTTTGTGTGGGATGCTCTACCAGGTTCATTCCTAGATAATGCACTCAAAGGGCACTAAGCATAGAGTGTGAAAACTGAGTTTCCTTGAGAGCTGCTTGGAAGCCTGATGGTGTGTGAAGTTAGTGAGCCAAATGGAGTTGTTCTCCCACAAGAACCACTCGGCTGATCCTTCTTCAATATGCCCTTCACCAACATGCAGTGTTTCCTTGATTGAATTAGCTCTCACACCAATATTTGCGTCTAGAGCCTTTGCATTGAGGGCTATCTGAAAACGGCTGTGGCGCTGAAGTTGCCTGAGAATGTGGAGTTGGTGGCATGTGAAACCCGCATGTGGAGCATTTGTTTGTGTGGGATGCTCTACCAGGGTCATTCCTAGATAATGCACTCAAAGGGCACTAAGCATAGAGTGTGAAAACTGAGTTTCCTTGAGAGCTGCTTGGAAGCCTGATGGTGTGTGAAGTTAGTGAGCCAAATGGAGTTGTTCTCCCACAAGAACCACTCGGCTGATCCTTCTTCAATATGCCCTTCACCAACATGCAGTGTTTCCTTGGTTGAATTAGCTCTCACACCAATATTTGCGTCTCGAGCCTTTGCATTGAGGGCTATCTGAAAACGGCTGTGGCGCTGAAGTTGCCTGAGAATGTGGAGTTGGTGGCATGTGAAAACCGCATGTGGAGCATTCGTTTGTGTGGGATGCTCTACCAGGTTCATTCCTAGATAATGCACTCAAAGGGCACTAAGCATAGAGTGTGAAAACTGAGTTTCCTTGAGAGCTGCTTGGAAGCCTCATGGTGTGTGAAGTTAGTGAGCCAAATGGAGTTGTTCTCCCACAAGAACCACTCGGCTGATGCTTCTTCAATATGCCCTTAACCAACATGCAGTGTTTCCTTGATTGAATTAGCTCTCACACCAATATTTGCGTCTAGAGCCTTTGCATTGAGGGCTATCTGAAAACGGCTGTGGCGCTGAAGTTGCCTGTGAATGTGGAGTTGGTGGCATGTGAAACCCGCATGTGGAGCATTCGTTTGTGTGGGATGCTCTACCAGGTTCATTCCTAGATAATGCACTCAAAGGGCACTAAGCATAGAGTGTGAAAACTGAGTTTCCTTGAGAGCTGCTTGGAAGCCTGATGGTGTGTGAAGTTAGTGAGCCAAATGGAGTTGTTCTCCCACAAGAACCACTCGGCTGATCCTTCTTCAATATACCCTTCACCAACATGCAGTGTTTCCTTGATTGAATTAGCTCTCAAACTAGTAATTGCGTCTAGAGCCTTTGCATTGAGGGCTATCTGAAAACGGCTGTGGTGCTGAAGTTGCTTGTGAATGTGGAGTTGATGGCATATGAAACCCGCATGTGGAGCATTCGTTTGTGTGGCATGCTCACCAACCTTCATTTCACTCCTAGGCACTCAAAGGGCACTAAGCATAGAGTGTGAAAACTGAGTTTCCTTGAGAGCTGCTTTGAAGCCTGATGGTGTGTGAAGTTAGTGAGCCAAATGGAGTTGTGCTCCGACAAGAACCACTCGGCTGATCCTTCTTCAATATACCCTTCACCAACATGCAGTGTTTCCTTGATTGAATTAGTTCTCAAACCAGTAATTGCGTCTAGAGCCTTTGCATTGAGGGCTATCTGAAAACGGCTGTGGCGCTGAAGTTGCCTGAGAATGTGGAGTTGGTGACATGTGAAACCCGCATGTGGAGCATTCGTTTGTGTGGCATGCTCTACCAGCTTCATTCCAAGATAATGCACTCAAAGGGCACTAAGCATAGAGTGTGAAAACTGAGTTTCCTTGAGAGCTGCTTGGAAGCCTGATGGTGTGTGAAGTTAGTGAGCCAAATGGAGTTGTTCTCCCACAAGAACCACTCGGCTGATCCTTCTTCAATATGCCCTTCACCAACATGCAGTGTTTCCTTGATTGAATTAGCTCTCACACCAATATTTGCGTCTAGAGCCTTTGCATTGAGGGCTATCTGAAAACGGCTGTGGCGCTGAAGTTGCCTGAGAATGTGGAGTTGGTGGCATGTGAAACCCGCATGTGGAGCATTCGTTTGTGTGGCATGCTCTACCAGGTTCATTCCTAGATAATGCACTCAAAGGGCACTAAGCATAGAGTGTGAAAACTGAGTTTCCTTGAGAGCTGCTTGGAAGCCTGATGGTGTGTGAAGTTAGTGAGCCAAATGGAGTTGTTCTCCCACAAGAACCACTCGGCTGATCCTTCTTCAATATACCCTTCACCAACATGCAGTGTTTCCTTGATTGAATTAGCTCTCACACCAATATTTGCGTCTAGAGCCTTTGCATTGAGGGCTATCTGAAAACGGCTGTGGCGCTGAAGTTGCCTGAGAATGTGGAGTTGGTGACATGTGAAACCCGCATGTGGAGCATTCGTTTCTGTGGGATGCTCTACCAGCTTCATTCCAAGATAATGCACTCAAAGGGCACTAAGCATAGAGTGTGAAAACTGAGTTTCCTTGAGAGCTGCTTGGAAGCCTGATGGTGTGTGAAGTTAGTGAGCCAAATGGAGTTGTTCTCCCACAAGAACCACTCGGCTGATCCTTCTTCAATATGCCCTTCACCAACATGCAGTGTTTCCTTGATTGAATTAGCTCTCACACCAATATTTGCGTCTAGAGCCTTTGCATTGAGGGCTATCTGAAAACGGCTGTGGCGCTGAAGTTGCCTGTGAATGTGGAGTTGGTGGCATGTGAAACCCGCATGTGGAGCATTCGTTTGTGTGGGATGGTCTACCAGGTTCATTCCTAGATAATGCACTCAAAGGGCACTAAGCACAGAGTGTGAAAACTGAGTTTCCTTGAGAGCTGCTTGGAAGCCTGATGGTGTGTGAAGTTAGTGAGCCAAATGGAGTTGTTCTTCCTCAAGAACCACTCGGCTGATCCTTCTTCAATATGCCCTTCACCAACATGCAGTGTTTCCTTGATTGAATTAGCTCTCACACCAATATTTGCGTCTAGAGCCTTTGCATTGAGGGCTATCTGAAAACGGCTGTGGCGCTGAAGTTGCCTGAGAATGTGGAGTAGGTGGCATGTGAAACCCGCATGTGGAGCATTTGTTTGTGTGGGATGCTCTACCAGGTTCATTCCTAGATAATGCACTCAACAAAGGGCACTAAGCATAGAGTGTGAAAACTGAGTTTCCTTGAGAGCTGCTTGGAAGCCTGATGGTGTGTGAAGTTAGTGAGCCAAATGGAGTTGTTCTCCCACAAGGACCACTCGGCTGATCCTTCTTCAATATACCCTTCACCAACATGCAGTGTTTCCTTGATTGAATTAGCTCTCAAACCAGTAATTGCGTCTAGAGCCTTTGCATTGAGGGCTATCTGAAAACGGCTGTGGCGCTGAAGTTGCCTGAGAATGTGGAGTTGTTGACATGTGAAACCCGCATGTGGAGCATTCGTTTCTGTGGGATGCTCTACCAGCTTCATTCCAAGATAATGCACTCAAAGGGCACTAAGCATAGAGTGTGAAAACTGAGTTTCCTTGAGAGCTGCTTGGAAGCCTGATGGTGTGTGAAGTTAGTGAGCCAAATGGAGTTGTTCTCCCACAAGAACCACTCGGCTGATCCTTCTTCAATATGCCCTTCACCAACATGCAGTGTTTCCTTGATTGAATTAGCTCTCACACCAATATTTGCGTCTAGAGCCTTTGCATTGAGGGCTATCTGAAAACGGCTGTGGCGCTGAAGTTGCCTGAGAATGTGGAGTTGGTGGCATGTGAAACCCGCATGTGGAGCATTCGTTTGTGTGGGATGGTCTACCAGGTTCATTCCTAGATAATGCACTCAAAGGGCACTAAGCACAGAGTGTGAAAACTGAGTTTCCTTGAGAGCTGCTTGGAAGCCTGATGGTGTGTGAAGTTAGTGAGCCAAATGGAGTTGTTCTTCCTCAAGAACCACTCGGCTGATCCTTCTTCAATATGCCCTTCACCAACATGCAGTGTTTCCTTGATTGAATTAGCTCTCACACCAATATTTGCGTCTAGAGCCTTTGCATTGAGGGCTATCTGAAAACGGCTGTGGCGCTGAAGTTGCCTGAGAATGTGGAGTTGGTGGCATGTGAAACCCGCATGTGGAGCATTTGTTTGTGTGGGATGCTCTACCAGGTTCATTCCTAGATAATGCACTCAACAAAGGGCACTAAGCATAGAGTGTGAAAACTGAGTTTCCTTGAGAGCTGCTTGGAAGCCTGATGGTGTGTGAAGTTAGTGAGCCAAATGGAGTTGTTCTCCCACAAGAACCACTTGGCTGATCCTTCTTCAATATGCCCTTCACCAACATGCAGTGTTTCCTTGGTTGAATTAGCTCTCACACCAATATTTGTGTCTAGAGCCTTTGCATTGAGGGCTATCTGAAAACGGCTGTGGCGCTGAAGTTGCCTGTGAATGTGGAGTTGGTGGCATGTGAAACCCGCATGTGGAGCATTCGTTTGTGTGGGATGCTCTACCAGGTTCATTCCTAGATAATGCACTCAAAGGGCACTAAGCACAGAGTGTGAAAAATGAGTTTCCTTGAGAGCTGCTTGGAAGCCTGATGGTGTGTGAAGTTAGTGAGCCAAATGGAGTTGTTCTCCCACAAGAATCACTCGGCTGATCCTTCTTCAATATGCCCTTCACAAACATGCAGTGTTTCCTTGATTGAATTAGCTCTCACACCAATATTTGCGTCTAGAGCCTTTGCATTGAGGGCTATCTGAAAATGGCTGTGGCACTGAAGTTGCCTGAGAATGTGGAGTTGGTGGCATGTGAAACCCGCATGTGGAGCATTCGTTTGTGTGGCATGCTCACCAAGCTTCATTTCACTCCTAGGCACTCAAAGGGCACTAAGCATAGAGTGTGAAACCTGAGTTTCCTTGAGAGCTGCTTGGAAGCCTGATGGTGTGTGAAGTTAGTGAGCCAAATGGAGTTGTTCTCCCACAAGAACCACTCGGCTGATCCTTCTTCAATATGCCCTTCACCAAAATGCAGTGTTTCCTTGATTGAATTAGCTCTCACACTAATATTTGTGTCTAGAGCCTTTGCATTGAGGGCTATCTGAAAACGGCTGTGGCGCTGAAGTTGCCTGTGAATGTGGAGTTGGTGGCATGTGAAACCCGCATGTGGAGCATTTGTTTGTGTGGGATGCTCTACCAGGTTCATTCCTAGATAATGCACTCAACAAAGGGCACTAAGCATAGAGTGTGAAAACTGAGTTTCCTTGAGAGCTGCTTGGAAGCCTGATGGTGTGTGAAGTTAGTGAGCCAAATGGAGTTGTTCTCCCACAAGAACCACTTGGCTGATCCTTCTTCAATATGCCCTTCACCAACATGCAGTGTTTCCTTGATTGAATTAGCTCTCACACCAATATTTGCGTCTAGAGCCTTTGCCTTGAGGGCTATCTGAAAACGGCTGTGGCGCTGAAGTTGCCTGTGAATGTGGAGTTGGTGGCATGTGAAACCCGCATGTGGAGCATTTGTTTGTGTGGGATGCTCTACCAGGTTCATTCCTAGATAATGCACTCAAAGGGCACTAAGCATAGAGTGTGAAAACTGAGTTTCCTTGAGAGCTGCTTGGAAGCCTGATGGTGTGTGAAGTTAGTGAGCCAAATGGAGTTTTTGTCCCACAAGGACCACTCGGCTGCCCTTCTTCAATATGCCCTTCACCAACATGCAGTGTTTCCTTGGTTGAATTAGCTCTCACACCAATATTTGCGTCTAGAGCCTTTGCATTGAGGGCTATCTGAAAACGGCTGTGGCGCTGAAGTTGCCTGAGAATGTGGAGTTGGTGGCATGTGAAACCCGCATGTGGAGCATTCGTTTGTGTGGCATGCTCACCAACCTTCATTTCACTCCTAGGCACTCAAAGGGCACTAAGCATAGAGTGTGAAACCTGAGTTTCCTTGAGAGCTGCTTGGAAGCCTGATGGTGTGTGAAGTTAGTGAGCCAAATGGAGTTGTTCTCCCACAAGAACCACTCGGCTGATCCTTCTTCAATATACCCTTCACCAACATGCAGTGTTTCCTTGATTGAATTAGCTCTCAAACCAGTAATTGCGTCTAGAGCCTTTGCATTGAGGGCTATCTGAAAACGGCTGTGGCGCTGAAGTTGCCTGAGAATGTGGAGTTGGTGACATGTGAAACCCGCATGTGGAGCATTCGTTTGTGTGGCATGCTCTACCAGGTTCATTCCTAGATAATGCACTCAAAGGGCACTAAGCATAGAGTGTGAAAACTGAGTTTCCTTGAGAGCTGCTTGGAAGCCTGATGGTGTGTGAAGTTAGTGAGCCAAATGGAGTTGTTCTCCCACAAGAACCACTCGGCTGATCCTTCTTCAATATGCCCTTCACCAACATGCAGTGTTTCCTTGATTGAATTAGCTCTCACACCAATATTTGTGTCTAGAGCCTTTGCATTGAGGGCTATCTGAAAACGGCTGTGGCGCTGAAGTTGCCTGTGAATGTGGAGTGGGTGGCATGTGAAACCCGCATGTGGAGCATTCGTTTGTGTGGATGCTCTACCAGGTTCATTCCTAGATAATGCACTCAAAGGGCACTAAGCACAGAGTGTGAAAAATGAGTTTCCTTGAGAGCTGCTTGGAAGCCTGATGGTGTGTGACGTTAGTGAGCCAAATGGAGTTGTTCTCCCACAAGAACCACTCGGCTGATCCTTCTTCAATATACCCTTCACCAACATGCAGTGTTTCCTTGATTGAATTAGCTCTCAAACCAGTAATTGCGTCTAGAGCCTTTGCATTGAGGGCTATCTGAAAACGGCTTTGGCGCTGAAGTTGCCTGAGAATGTGGAGTTGGTGACATGTGAAACCCGCATGTGGAGCATTCGTTTGTGTGGCATGCTCTACCAGCTTCATTCCAAGATAATGCACTCAAAGGGCACTAAGCATAGAGTGTGAAAACTGAGTTTCCTTGAGAGCTGCTTGGAAGCCTGATGGTGTGTGAAGTTAGTGAGCCAAATGGAGTTGTTCTCCACAAGAACCACTCGGCTGATCCTTCTTCAATATGCCCTTCACCAACATGCAGTGTTTCCTTGATTGAATTAGCTCTCACACCAATATTTGTGTCTAGAGCCTTTGCATTGAGGGCTATCTGAAAACGGCTGTGGCGCTGAAGTTGCCTGTGAATGTGGAGTGGGTGGCATGTGAAACCTGCATGTGGAGCATTCGTTTGTGTGGGATGCTCTACCAGGTTCATTCCTAGATAATGCACTCAAAGGGCACTAAGCACAGAGTGTGAAAAATGAGTTTCCTTGAGAGCTGCTTGGAAGCCTGATGGTGTGTGAAGTTAGTGAGCCAAATGGAGTTGTTCTCCCACAAGAATCACTCTGCTGATCCTTCTTCAATATGCCCTTCACCAACATGCAGTGTTTCCTTGATTGAATTAGCTCTCACACCAATATTTGCGTCTAGAGCCTTTGCATTGAGGGCTATCTGAAAACGGCTGTGGCGCTGAAGTTGCCTGAGAATGTGGAGTTGGTGGCATGTGAAACCCGCATGTGGAGCATTCGTTTGTGTGGCATGCTCACCAAGCTTCATTTCAGTCCTATGCACTCAAAGGGCACTAAGCATAGAGTGTGAAAACTGAGTTTCCTTGAGAGCTGCTTGGAAGCCTGATGGTGTGTGAAGTTAGTGAGCCAAATGGAGTTGTTCTCCCACAAGAACCACTCGGCTGATCCTTCTTCAATATGCCCTTCACCAAAATGCAGTGTTTCCTTGATTGAATTAGCTCTCACACTAATATTTGTGTCTAGAGCCTTTGCATTGAGGGCTATCTGAAAACGGCTGTGGCGCTGAAGTGCCTGTGAATGTGGAGTTGGTGGCATGTGAAACCCGCATGTGGAGCATTTGTTTGTGTGGGATGCTCTACCAGGTTCATTCCTAGATAATGCACTCAACAAAGGGCACTAAGCATAGAGTGTGAGAACTGAGTTTCCTTGAGAGCTGCTTGGAAGCCTGATGGTGTGTGAAGTTAGTGAGCCAAATGGAGTTGTTCTCCACAAGAACCACTTGGCTGATCCTTCTTCAATATGCCCTTCACCAACATGCAGTGTTTCCTTGATTGAATTAGCTCTCACACCAATATTTGCGTCTAGAGCCTTTGCCTTGAGGGCTATCTGAAAACGGCTGTGGCGCTGAAGTTGCCTGTGAATGTGGAGTTGGTGGCATGTGAAACCCGCATGTGGAGCATTTGTTTGTGTGGGATGCTCTACCAGGTTCATTCCTAGATAATGCACTCAAAGGGCACTAAGCATAGAGTGTGAAAACTGAGTTTCCTTGAGAGCTGCTTGGAAGCCTGATGGTGTGTGAAGTTAGTGAGCCAAATGGAGTTTTTGTCCCACAAGGACCACTCGGCTGATCCTTCTTCAATATGCCCTTAACCAACATGCAGTGTTTCCTTGGTTGAATTAGCTCTCACACCAATATTTGCGTCTAGAGCCTTTGCATTGAGGGCTATCTGAAAACGGCTGTGGCGCTGAAGTTGCCTGAGAATGTGAGTTGGTGGCATGTGAAACCCGCATGGTGGAGCATTCGTTTGTGTGGCATGCTCACCAACCTTCATTTCACTCCTAGGCACTCAAAGGGCACTTAAGCATAGAGTGTGAAACCTGAGTTTCCTTGAGAGCTGCTTGGAAGCCTGATGGTGTGTGAAGTTAGTGAGCCAAATGGAGTTGTTCTCCCACAAGAACCACTCGGCTGATCCTTCTTCAATATACCCTTCACCAACATGCAGTGTTTCCTTGATTGAATTAGCTCTCAAACCAGTAATTGCGTCTAGAGCCTTTGCATTGAGGGCTATCTGAAAACGGCTGTGGCGCTGAAGTTGCCTGAGAATGTGGAGTTGGTGACATGTGAAACCCGCATGTGGAGCATTCGTTTGTGTGGCATGCTCTACCAGGTTCATTCCTAGATAATGCACTCAAAGGGCACTAAGCATAGAGTGTGAAAACTGAGTTTCCTTGAGAGCTGCTTGGAAGCCTGATGGTGTGTGAAGTTAGTGAGCCAAATGGAGTTGTTCTCCCACAAGAACCACTCGGCTGATCCTTCTTCAATATGCCCTTCACCAACATGCAGTGTTTCCTTGATTGAATTAGCTCTCACACCAATATTTGTGTCTAGAGCCTTTGCATTGAGGGCTATCTGAAAACGGCTGTGGCGCTGAAGTTGCCTGTGAATGTGGAGTGGGTGGCATGTGAAACCCGCATGTGGAGCATTCGTTTGTGTGGGATGCTCTACCAGGTTCATTCCTAGATAATGCACTCAAAGGGCACTAAGCACAGAGTGTGAAAAATGAGTTTCCTTGAGAGCTGCTTGGAAGCCTGATGGTGTGTGACGTTAGTGAGCCAAATGGAGTTGTTCTCCCACAAGAACCACTCGGCTGATCCTTCTTCAATATACCCTTCACCAACATGCAGTGTTTCCTTGATTGAATTAGCTCTCAAACCAGTAATTGCGTCTAGAGCCTTTGCATTGAGGGCTATCTGAAAACGGCTTTGGCGCTGAAGTTGCCTGAGAATGTGGAGTTGGTGACATGTGAAACCCGCATGTGGAGCATTCGTTTGTGTGGCATGCTCTACCAGCTTCATTCCAAGATAATGCACTCAAAGGGCACTAAGCATAGAGTGTGAAAACTGAGTTTCCTTGAGAGCTGCTTGGAAGCCTGATGGTGTGTGAAGTTAGTGAGCCAAATGGAGTTGTTCTCCCACAAGAACCACTCGGCTGATCCTTCTTCAATATGCCCTTCACCAACATGCAGTGTTTCCTTGATTGAATTAGCTCTCACACCAATATTTGTGTCTAGAGCCTTTGCATTGAGGGCTATCTGAAAACGGCTGTGGCGCTGAAGTTGCCTGTGAATGTGGAGTGGGTGGCATGTGAAACCTGCATGTGGAGCATTCGTTTGTGTGGGATGCTCTACCAGGTTCATTCCTAGATAATGCACTCAAAGGGCACTAAGCACAGAGTGTGAAAAATGAGTTTCCTTGAGAGCTGCTTGGAAGCCTGATGGTGTGTGAAGTTAGTGAGCCAAATGGAGTTGTTCTCCCACAAGAATCACTCGGCTGATCCTTCTTCAATATGCCCTTCACCAACATGCAGTGTTTCCTTGATTGAATTAGCTCTCACACCAATATTTGCGTCTAGAGCCTTTGCATTGAGGGCTATCTGAAAACGGCTGTGGCGCTGAAGTTGCCTGAGAATGTGGAGTTGGTGGCATGTGAAACCCGCATGTGGAGCATTCGTTTGTGTGGCATGCTCACCAAGCTTCATTTCAGTCCTATGCACTCAAAGGGCACTAAGCATAGAGTGTGAAAACTGAGTTTCCTTGAGAGCTGCTTGGAAGCCTGATGGTGTGTGAAGTTAGTGAGCCAAATGGAGTTGTTCTCCCACAAGAACCACTCGGCTGATCCTTCTTCAATATGCCCTTCACCAACATGCAGTGTTTCCTTGATTGAATTAGCTCTCACACCAATATTTGCGTCTAGAGCCTTTGCATTGAGGGCTATCTGGAAACGGCTGTGGCGCTGAAGTTGCCTGTCAATGTGCAGTTTGGGACATGTGAAACCCGCATGTGGAGCATTCGTTTGTGTGGGATGCTCTACCAGGTTCATTCCTAGATAATGCACTCAAAGGGCACTAAGCATAGAGTGTGAAAACTGAGTTTCCTTGAGAGCTGCTTGGAAGCCTGATGGTGTGTGAAGTTAGTGAGCCAAATGGAGTTGTTCTCCGACAAGAACCACTCGGCTGATCCTTCTTCAATATACCCTTCACCAACATGCAGTGTTTCCTTGATTGAATTAGCTCTCAAACCAGTAATTGTGTCTAGAGCCTTTGCATTGAGGGCTATCTGAAAACGGCTGTGGCGCTGAAGTTGCCTGAGAATGTGGAGGTGGTGACATGTGAAACCCGCATGTGGAGCATTCGTTTGTGTGGCATGCTCTACCAGCTTCATTCCAAGATAATGCACTCAAAGGGCACTAAGCATAGAGTGTGAAAACTGAGTTTCCTTGAGAGCTGCTTGGAAGCCTGATGGTGTGTGAAGTTAGTGAGCCAAATGGAGTTGTTCTCCCACAAGAACCACTCGGCTGATCCATCTTCAATATGCCCTTCACCAACATGCAGTGTTTCCTTGATTGAATTAGCTCTCACACCAATATTTGCGTCTAGAGCCTTTGCATTGAGGGCTATCTGAAAACGGCTGTGGCGCTGAAGTTGCCTGAGAATGTGGAGTTGGTGGCATGTGAAACCCGCATGTGGAGCATTCGTTTGTGTGGGATGCTCTACCAGGTTCATTCCTAGATAATGCACTCAAAGGGCACTAAGCATAGAGTGTGAAAACTGAGTTTCCTTGAGAGCTGCTTGGAAGCCTGATGGTGTGTGAAGTTAGTGAGCCAAATGGAGTTGTGCTCCCACAAGAACCACTCGGCTGATCCTTCTTCAATATGCCCTTCACCAACATGCAGTGTTTCCTTGATTGAATTAGCTCTCACACCAATATTTGCGTCTAGAGCCTTTGCATTGAGGGCTATCTGAAAACGGCTGTGGCGCTGAAGTTGCCTGAGAATGTGGAGTTGGTGGCATGTGAAACCCGCATGTGGAGCATTCGTTTGTGTGGCATGCTCACCAAGCTTCATTTCACTCCTAGGCACTCAAAGGGCACTAAGCATAGAGTGTGAAAACTGAGTTTCCTTGAGAGCTGCTTGGAAGCCTGATGGTGTGTGAAGTTAGTGAGCCAAATGGAGTTGTTCTCCGACAAGAACCACTCGGCTGATCCTTCTTCAATATACCTTCACCAACATGCAGTGTTTCCTTGATTGAATTAGCTCTCAAACCAGTAATTGCGTCTAGAGCCTTTGCATTGAGGGCTATCTGAAAACGGCTGTGGCGCTGAAGTTGCCTGAGAATGTGGAGGTGGTGACATGTGAAACCCGCATGTGGAGCATTCGTTTGTGTGGCATGCTCTACCAGCTTCATTCCAAGATAATGCACTCAAAGGGCACTAAGCATAGAGTGTGAAAACTGAGTTTCCTTGAGAGCTGCTTGGAAGCCTGATGGTGTGTGAAGTTAGTGAGCCAAATGGAGTTGTTCTCCCACAAGAACCACTCGGCTGATCCTTCTTCAATATGCCCTTCACCAACATGCAGTGTTTCCTTGATTGAATTAGCTCTCACACCAATATTTGCGTCTAGAGCCTTTGCATTGAGGGCTATCTGAAAACGGCTGTGGCGCTGAAGTTGCCTGAGAATGTGGAGTTGGTGGCATGTGAAACCCGCATGTGGAGCATTCGTTTGTGTGGGATGCTCTACCAGGTTCATTCCTAGATAATGCACTCAAAGGGCACTAAGCATAGAGTGTGAAAACTGAGTTTCCTTGAGAGCTGCTTGGAAGCCTGATGGTGTGTGAAGTTAGTGAGCCAAAATGAGTTGTGCTCCCACAAGAACCACTCGGCTGATCCTTCTTCAATATGCCCTTCACCAACATGCAGTGTTTCCTTGGTTGAATTAGCTCTCACACCAATATTTGCGTATAGAGCCTTTGCATTGAGGGCTATCTGAAAACGGCTGTGGCGCTGAAGTTGCCTGTCAATGTGCAGTTTGTGGCATGTGAAACTCGCATGTGGAGCATTCGTTTGTGTGGGATGCTCTACCAGGTTCATTCCTAGATAATGCACTCAAAGGGCACTAAGCATAGAGTGTGAAAACTGAGTTTCCTTGAGAGCTGCTTGGAAGCCTGATGGTGTGTGAAGTTAGTGAGCCAAATGGAGTTGTTCTCCCACAAGAACCACTCGGCTGATCCTTCTTCAATATGCCCTTCACCAACATGCAGTGTTTCCTTGATTGAATTAGCTCTCACACCAATATTTGCGTCTAGAGCCTTTGCATTGAGGGCTATCTGAAAACGGATGTGGTGCTGAAGTTGCCTGAGAATGTCGAGTTGGTGGCATGTGAAAACCGCATGTGGAGCATTCGTTTGTGTGGGATGCTCTACCAGGTTCATTCCTAGATAATGCACTCAAAGGGCACTAAGCATAGAGTGTGAAAACTGAGTTTCCTTGAGAGCTGCTTGGAAGCCTGATGGTGTGTGAAGTTAGTGAGCCAAATGGAGTTGTTCTCCCACAAGAACCACTCGGCTGATGCTTCTTCAATATGCCCTTCACCAACATGCAGTGTTTCCTTGATTGAATTAGCTCTCACACCAATATTTGCGTCTAGAGCCTTTGCATTGAGGGCTATCTGAAAACGGCTGTGGTGCTGAAGTTGCCTGTGAATGTGGAGTTGGTGGCATGTGAAAACCGCATGTGGAGCATTCGTTTGTGTGGGATGCTCTACCAGGTTCATTCCTAGATAATGCACTCAAAGGGCACTAAGCATAGAGTGTGAAAACTGAGTTTCCTTGAGAGCTGCTTGGAAGCCTGATGGTGTGTGAAGTTAGTGAGCCAAATGGAGTTGTTCTCCGACAAGAAACACTCGGCTGATCCTTCTTCAATATACCCTTCACCAACATGCAGTGTTTCCTTGATTGAATTAGCTCTCAAACCAGTAATTGCGTCTAGAGCCTTTGCATTGAGGGCTATCTGAAAACGGCTGTGGCGCTGAAGTTGCCTGAGAATGTGGAGGTGGTACATGTGAAACCCGCATGTGGAGCATTCGTTTGTGTGGCATGCTCACCAAGCTTCATTTCAGTCCTAGGCACTCAAAGGGCACTAAGCATAGAGTGTGAAAACTGAGTTTCCTTGAGAGCTGCTTGGAAGCCTGATGGTGTGTGAAGTTAGTGAGCCAAATGGAGTTGTTCTCCGACAAGAACCACTCGGCTGATCCTTCTTCAATATACCCTTCACCAACATGCAGTGTTTCCTTGATTGAATTAGCTCTCAAACCAGTAAGTGCGTCTAGAGCCTTTGCATTGAGGGCTATCTGAAAACGGCTGTGGCGCTGAAGTTGCCTGAGAATGTGGAGTTGGTGACATGTGAAACCCGCATGTGGAGCATTCGTTTGTGTGGCATGCTCTACCAGCTTCATTCCAAGATAATGCACTCAAAGGGCACTAAGCATAGAGTGTGAAAACTGAGTTTCCTTGAGAGCTGCTTGGAAGCCTGATGGTGTGTGAAGTTATTGAGCCAAATGGAGTTGTTCTCCCACAAGAACCACTCGGCTGATCCTTCTTCAATATGCCCTTCACCAACATGCAGTGTTTCCTTGATTGAATTAGCTCTCACACCAATATTTGCGTCTAGAGCCTTTGCATTGAGGGCTATCTGAAAACGGCTGTGGCGCTGAAGTTGCTGAGAATGTGGAGTTGGTGGCATGTGAAAACCCGCATGTGGAGCATTCGTTTGTGTGGCATGCTCTACCAGGTTCATTCCTAGATAATGCACTCAAAGGGCACTAAGCATAGAGTGTGAAAACTGAGTTTCCTTGAGAGCTGCTTGGAAGCCTGATGGTGTGTGAAGTTAGTGAGCCAAATGGAGTTGTTCTCCCACAAGAACCACTCGGCTGATCCTTCTTCAATATGCCCTTCACCAACATGCAGTGTTTCCTTGATTGAATTAGCTCTCACACCAATATTTGCGTCTAGAGCCTTTGCATTGAGGGCTATCTGAAAACGGCTGTGGTGCTGAAGTTGCCTGTGAATGTGGAGTTGGTGGCATGTGAAACCCGCATGTGGAGCATTCGTTTGTGTGGGATGCTCTACCAGGTTCATTCCTAGATAATGCACTCAAAGGGCACTAAGCATAGAGTGTGAAAACTGAGTTTCCTTGAGAGCTGCTTGGAAGCCTGATGGTGTGTGAAGTTAGTGAGCCAAATGGAGTTGTTCTCCCACAAGAACCACTCGGCTGATCCTTCTTCAATATGCCCTTCACCAACATGCAGTGTTTCCTTGATTGAATTAGCTCACACACCAATATTTGCGTCTAGAGCCTTTGCATTGAGGGCTATCTGAAAACGGCTGTGGCGCTGAAGTTGCCTGTCAATGTGCAGTTTGTGGCATGTGAAACCCGCATGTGGAGCATTCGTTTGTGTGGGATGCTCTACCAGGTTCATTCCTAGATAATGCACTCAAAGGGCACTAAGCATAGAGTGTGAAAACTGAGTTTCCTTGAGAGCTGCTTGGAAGCCTGATGGTGTGTGAAGTTAGTGAGCCAAATGGAGTTGTTCTTCCACAAGAACCACTTGAGTGATCCTTCTTCAATATGCCCTTCACCAACATGCAGTGTTTCCTTGATTGAATTAGCTCTCACACAAATATTTGCGTCTAGAGCCTTTGCATTGAGGGCTATCTGAAAACGGCTGTGGCGCTGAAGTTGCCTGTGAATGTGGAGTTGGTGGCATGTGAAACCCGCATGTGGAGCATTTATTTGTGTGGGATGCTCTACCAGGTTCATTCCTAGATAATGCACTCAAAGGGCACTAAGCATAGAGTGTGAAAACTGAGTTTCCTTGAGAGCTGCTTGGAAGCCTGATGGTGTGTGAAGTTAGTGAGCCAAATGGAGTTGTTCTCCCACAAGAATCACTCGGCTGATCCTTCTTCAATATGCCCTTCACCAACATGCAGTGTTTCCTTGATTGAATTAGCTCTCACACCAATATTTGCGTCTAGATCCTTTGCATTGAGGGCTATCTGAAAACGGCTGTGGCGCTGAAGTTGCCTGAGAATGTGGAGTTGGTGGCATGTGAAACCCGCATGTGGAGCATTCGTTTGTGTGGGATGGTCTACCAGCTTAATTTCAGTCCTAGGGACTCAAAGGGCACTAAGCATAGAGTGTGAAAACTGAGTTTCCTTGAGAGCTGTTTGGAAGCCTGATGGTGTGTGACGTTAGTGAGCCAAATGGAGTTGTTCTCCCACAAGAAGCACTCGGCTGATCCTTCTTCAATATGCCCTTCACCAACATGCAGTGTTTCCTTGATTGAATTAGCTCTCACACCATATTTGCGTCTAGAGCCTTTGCATTGAGGGCTATCTGAAAACGGCTGTGGCGCTGAAGTTGCCTGTCAATGTGGAGTTGGTGGCATGTGAAACCCGCATGTGGAGCATTCGTTTGTGTGGGATGCTCTACCAGGTTCTTTCCTAGATAATGCACTCAAAGGGCACTAAGCATAGAGTGTGAAAACTGAGTTTTCTTGAGAGCTGCTTGGAAGCCTGATGGTGTGTGAAGTTAGTGAGCCAAATGGAGTTGTTGTCCCACAAGGACCACTCGGCTGCCCTTCTTCAATATGCCCTTCACCAACATGCAGTGTTTCCTTGGTTGAATTAGCTCTCACACCAATATTTGCGTCTAAAGCCTTTGCATTGAGGGCTATCTGAAAACGGCTGTGGCGCTGAAGTTGCCTGAGAATGTGGAGTTGGTGGCATGTGAAACCCGCATGTGGAGCATTCGTTTGTGTGGCATGCTCACCAAGCTTCATTTCACTCCTAGGCACTCAAAGGGCACTAAGCATAGAGTGCGAAAACTGAGTTTCCTTGAGAGCTGCTTGGAAGCCTGATGGTGTGTGAAGTTAGTGAGCCAAATGGAGTTGTTCTCCGAAAGCACCACTCGGCTGATCCTTCTTCAATATACCCTTCACCAACATGCAGTGTTTCCTTGATTGAATTAGCTCTCAAACCAGTAATTGCGTCTAGAGCCTTTGCATTGAGGGCTATCTGAAAACGGCTGTGGCGCTGAAGTTGCCTGAGAATGTGGAGTTGGTGACATGTGAAACCCGCATGTGGAGCATTCGTTTGTGTGGCATGCTCTACCAGCTTCATTCCAAGATAATGCACTCAAAGGGCACTAAGCATAGAGTGTGAAAACTGAGTTTCCTTGAGAGCTGCTTTGAAGCCTGATGGTGTGTGAAGTTAGTGAGCCAAATGGAGTTGTTCTCCCACAAGAACCACTCGGCTGATCCTTCTTCAATATGCCCTTCACCAACATGCAGTGTTTCCTTGATTGAATTAGCTCTCACACCAATATTTGCGTCTAGAGCCTTTGCATTGAGGGCTATCTGAAAACGGCTGTGACGCTGAAGTTGCCTGAGAATGTGGAGTTGGTGGCATGTGAAACCCGCATGTGGAGCATTCGTTTGTGTGGGATGCTCTACCAGGTTCATTCCTAGATAATGCACTCAAAGGGCACTAAGCATAGAGTGTGAAAACTGAGTTTCCTGGAGA
Organism: Ochotona princeps; assembly: GCF_030435755.1. Classification (NCBI taxonomy): domain Eukaryota; kingdom Metazoa; phylum Chordata; class Mammalia; order Lagomorpha; family Ochotonidae; genus Ochotona; species Ochotona princeps. The sequence continues at coordinate 32,680 of NW_026697576.1, forward strand.
GCTGCTTGGAAGCCTGATGGTGTGTGAAGTTAGTGAGCCAAATGGAGTTGTTCTTCCTCAAGAACCACTCGGCTGATCCTTCTTCAATATGCCCTTCACCAAAATGCAGTGTTTCCTTGATTGAATTAGCTCTCACACCAATATTTGCGTCTAGAGCCTTTGCATTAAGGGCTATCTGAAAACGGCTGTGGCGCTGAAGTTGCCTGAGAATGTGGAGTTGGTGGCATGTGAAACCCGCATGTGGAGCATTTGTTTGTGTGGGATGCTCTACCAGGTTCATTCCTAGATAATGCACTCAACAAAGGGCACTAAGCATAGAGTGTGAAAACTGAGTTTCCTTGAGAGCTGCTTGGAAGCCTGATGGTGTGTGAAATTAGTGAGCCAAATGGAGTTGTTCTCCCACAAGAACCACTCGGCTGATCCTTCTTCAATATGCCCTTCACCAACATGCAGTGTTTCCTTGATTGAATTAGCTCTCACACCATATTTGCGTCTAGAGCCTTTGCATTGAGGGCTATCTGAAAACGGCTGTGGCGCTGAAGTTGCCTGTGAATGTGGAGTTGGTGGCATGTGAAACCCGCATGTGGAGCATTCGTTTGTGTGGGATGCTCTACCAGGTTCATTCCTAGATAATGCACTCAAAGGGCACTAAGCATAGAGTGTGAAAACTGAGTTTTCTTGAGAGCTGCTTGGAAGCCTGATGGTGTGTGAAGTTAGTGAGCCAAATGGAGTTGTTGTCCCACAAGGACCACTCGGCTGATCCTTCTTCAATATGCCCTTCACCAACATGCAGTGTTTCCTTGGTTGAATTAGCTCTCACACCAATATTTGCGTCTAGAGCCTTTGCATTGAGGGCTATCTGAAAACGGCTGTGGCGCTGAAGTTGCCTGAGAATGTGGAGTTTGTGGCATGTGAAACCCGCATGTGGAGCATTCGTTTGTGTGGGATGCTCTACCAGGTTCATTCCTAGATAATGCACTCAAAGGGCACTAAGCATAGAGTGTGAAAACTGAGTTTCCTTGAGAGCTGCTTGGAAGCCTGATGGTGTGTGACGTTAGTGAGCCAAATGGAGTTGTTCTCCCACAAGAACCACTTGGCTGATCCTTCTTCAATATGCCCTTCATCAACATGCAGTGTTTCCTTGATTGAATTAGCTCTCACACCAATATTTGTGTCTAGAGCCTTTGCATTGAGGGCTATCTGAAAACGGCTGTGGCGCTGAAGTTGCCTGAGAATGTGGAGTTGGTGGCATGTGAAACCCGCATGTGGAGCATTTGTTTGTGTGGGATGGTCTTCCGGCTTAATTTCAGTCCTAGGCACTCAAAGGGCACTAAGCATAGAGTGTGAAAACTGAGTTTCCTTGAGAGCTGCTTGGAAGCCTGATGGTGTGTGACGTTAGTGAGCCAAATGGAGTTGTTCTCCCACAAGAACCACTCGGCTGATCCTTCTTCAATATGCCCTTCACCAACATGCAGTGTTTCCTTGATTGAATTAGCTCTCACATCATATTTGCGTCTAGAGCCTTTGCATTGAGGGCTATCTGAAAACGGCTGTGGCGCTGAAGTTGCCTGAGAATGTGGAGTTGGTGGCATGTGAAACCCGCATGTGGAGCATTCGTTTGTGTGGGATGCTCTACCAGGTTCATTCCTAGATAATGCACTCAAAGGGCACTAAGCATAGAGTGTGAAAACTGAGTTTCCTTGAGAGCTGCTTGGAAGCCTGATGGTGTGTGAAGTTAGTGAGCCAAATGGAGTTGTTGTCCCACAAGGACCACTCGGCTGATCCTTCTTCAATATGCCCTTCACCAACATGCAGTGTTTCCTTGGTTGAATTAGCTCTCACACCAATATTTGCGTCTAGAGCCTTTGCATTGAGGGCTATCTGAAAACGGCTGTGGCGCTGAAGTTGCCTGTCAATGTGGAGTTTGTGGCATGTGAAACCCGCATGTGGAGCATTCGTTTGTGTGGGATGCTCTACCAGGTTCATTCCTAGATAATGCACTCAAAGGGCACTAAGCATAGAGTGTGAAAACTGAGTTTCCTTGAGAGCTGCTTGGAAGCCTGATGGTGTGTGAAGTTAGTGAGCCAAATGGAGTTGTTCTCCCACAAGAACCACTCGGCTGATCCTTCTTCAATATGCCCTTCACCAACATGCAGTGTTTCCTTGATTGAATTAGCTCTCGCACCAATATTTGTGTCTAGAGCCTTTGCATTGAGGGCTATCTGAAAACGGCTGTCCCGCTGAAGTTGCCTGTGAATGTGGAGTTGGTGGCATGTGAAACCCGCATGTGGAGCATTTGTTTGTGTGGGATGCTCTACCAGGTTCATTCCTAGATAATGCACTCAACAAAGGGCACTAAGCATAGAGTGTGAAAACTGAGTTTCCTTGAGAGCTGCTTGGAAGCCTGATGGTGTGTGAAGTTAGTGAGCCAAATGGAGTTGTTGTCCCACAAGGACCACTCGGCTGATCCTTCTTCAATATGCCCTTCACCAACATGCAGTGTTTCCTTGGTTGAATTAGCTCTCACACCAATATTTGCGTCTAGAGCCTTTGCATTGAGGGCTATCTGAAAACGGCTGTGGCGCTGAAGTTGCCTGAGAATGTGGAGTTTGTGGCATGTGAAACGCGCATGTGGAGCATTCGTTTGTGTGGGATGCTCTACCAGGTTCATTCCTAGATAATGCACTCAAAGGGCACTAAGCATAGAGTGTGAAAACTGAGTTTCCTTGAGAGCTGCTTGGAAGCCTGATGGTGTGTGAAGTTAGTGAGCCAAATGGAGTTGTTCTCCCACAAGAACCACTCGGCTGATCCTTCTTCAATATGCCCTTCACCAACATGCAGTGTTTCCTTGATTGAATTAGCTCTCACACCAATATTTGTGTCTAGAGCCTTTGCATTGAGGGCTATCTGAAAACGGCTGTGGCGCTGAAGTTGCCTGTGAATGTGGAGTTGGTGGCATGTGAAACCCGCATGTGGAGCATTTGTTTGTGTGGGATGCTCTACCAGGTTCATTCCTAGATAATGCACTCAACAAAGGGCACTAAGCATAGAGTGTGAAAACTGAGTTTCCTTGAGAGCTGCTTGGAAGCCTGATGGTGTGTGAAGTTAGTGAGCCAAATGGAGTTGTTGTCCCACAAGGACCACTCGGCTGATCCTTCTTCAATATGCCCTTCACCAACATGCAGTGTTTCCTTGGTTGAATTAGCTCTCACACCAATATTTGCGTCTAGAGCCTTTGCATTGAGGGCTATCTGAAAACGGCTGTGGCGCTGAAGTTGCCTGAGAATGTGGAGTTGGTGGCATGTGAAACCCGCATGTGGAGCATTCGTTTGTGTGGCATGCTCACAAAGCTTCATTTCACTCCTAGGCACTCAAAGGGCACTAAGCATAGAGTGTGAAAACTGAGTTTCCTTGAGAGCTGCTTGGAAGCCTGATGGTGTGTGAAGTTAGTGAGCCAAATGGAGTTGTTCTCCGACAAGAACCACTCGGCTGATCATTCTTCAATATGCCCTTCACCAACATGCAGTGTTTCCTTGATTGAATTAGCTCTCAAACCAGTAATTGCGTCTAGAGCCTTTGCATTGAGGGCTATCTGAAAACGGCTGTGGCGCTGAAGTTGCCTGAGAATGTGGAGTTGGTGGCATGTGAAACCCGCATGTGGAGCAGTCGTTTGTGTGGCATGCTCTACCAGCTTGATTCCTAGATAATGCACTCAAAGGGCACTAAGCATAGAGTGTGAAAACTGAGTTTCCTTGAGAGCTGCTTGGAAGCCTGATGGTGTGTGAAGTTAGTGAGCCAAATGGAGTTGTTCTCCCACAAGAACCACTTGGCTGATCCTTCTTCAATATGCCCTTCACCAACATGCAGTGTATCCTTGATTGAATTAGCTCTCACACCAATATTTGCGTCTAGAGCCTTTGCATTGAGGGCTATCTGAAAACGGCTGTGGCGCTGAAGTTGCCTGTGAATGTGGAGTTGGTGGCATGTGAAACCCGCATGTGGAGCATTCGTTTGTGTGGGATGCTCTACCAGGTTCATTCCTAGATAATGCACTCAAAGGGCACTAAGCATAGAGTGTGAAAACTGAGTTTCCTTGAGAGCTGCTTGGAAGCCTGATGGTGTGTGAAGTTAGTGAGACCAAATGGAGTTGTTTCTCCCACAAGAACCACTCGGCTGATCCTTCTTCAATATGCCCTTCACCAACATGCAGTGTTTCCTTGATTGAATTAGCTCTCACACCATATTTGCCTCAAGAGCCTTTGCATTGAGGGCTATCTGAAAACGGCTGTGGCGCTGCAGTTGCCTGAGAATGTGGAGTTGGTGGCATGTGAAACCCGCATGTGGAGCATTCGTTTGTGTGGGATGCTCTACCAGGTTCATCTAGATAATGCACTCAAAGGGCACTAAGCATAGAGTGTGAAAACTGAGTTTCCTTGAGAGCTGCTTGGAAGCCTGATGGTGTGTGAAGTTAGTGAGCCAAATGGAGTTGTTCTCCCACAAGAACCACTCGGCTGATGCTTCTTCAATATGCCCTTCACCAACATGCAGTGTTTCCTTGATTGAATTAGCTCTCACACCAATATTTGCGTCTAGAGCCTTTGCATTGAGGGCTATCTGAAAACGGTTGTGGCGCTGAAGTTGCCTGAGAATGTGGAGTTGGTGGCATGTGAAACCCGCATGTGGAGCATTTGTTTGTGTGGGATGCTCTACCAGGTTCATTCCTAGATAATGCACTCAACAAAGGGCACTAAGCATAGAGTGTGAAAACTGAGTTTCCTTGAGAGCTGCTTGGAAGCCTGATGGTGTGTGAAGTTAGTGAGCCAAATGGAGTTGTTGTCCCACAAGGACCACTCGGCTGATCCTTCTTCAATATGCCCTTCACCAACATGCAGTGTTTCCTTGGTTGAATTAGCTCTCACACCAATATTTGCGTCTAGAGCCTTTGCATTGAGGGCTATCTGAAAACGGCTGTGGCGCTGAAGTTGCCTGAGAATGTGGAGTTGGTGGCATGTGAAACCCGCATGTGGAGCATTCGTTTGTGTGGCATGCTCACCAAGCTTCATTTCACTCCTAGGCACTCAAAGGGCACTAAGCATAGAGTGTGAAAACTGAGTTTCCTTGAGAGCTGCTTGGAAGCCTGATGGTGTGTGAAGTTAGTGAGCCAAATGGAGTTGTTCTCCGACAAGAACCACTCGGCTGATCCTTCTTCAATATACCCTTCACCAACATGCAGTGTTTCCTTGATTGAATTAGCTCTCAAACCAGTAATTGCGTCTAGAGCCTTTGCATTGAGGGCTATCTGAAAACGGCTGTGGCGCTGAAGTTGCCTGAGAATGTGGAGTTGGTGGCATGTGAAACCCGCATGTGGAGCATTCGTTTGTGTGGCATGCTCTACCAGCTTGATTCCAAGATAATGCACTCAAAGGGCACTAAGCATAGAGTGTGAAAACTGAGTTTCCTTGAGAGCTGCTTGGAAGCCTGATGGTGTGTGAAGTTAGTGAGCCAAATGGAGTTGTTCTCCCACAAGAACCACTCGGCTGATCCTTCTTCAATATGCCCTTCACCAACATGCAGTGTTTCCTTGATTGAATTAGCTCTCACACCAATATTTGCGTCTAGAGCCTTTGCATTGAGGGCTATCTGAAAACGGCTGTGGCGCTGAAGTTGCCTGTGAATGTGGAGTTGGTGGCATGTGAAACCCGCATGTGGAGCATTCGTTTGTGTGGGATGCTCTACCAGGTTCATTCCTAGATAATGCACTCAAAGGGCACTAAGCATAGAGTGTGAAAACTGAGTTTCCTTGAGAGCTGCTTGGAAGCCTGATGGTGTGTGAAGTTAGTGAGCCAAATGGAGTTGTTCTCCCACAAGAACCACTCGGCTGATCCTTCTTCAATATGCCCTTCACCAACATGCAGTGTTTCCTTGATTGAATTAGCTCTCACACCATATTTGCCTCAAGAGCCTTTGCATTGAGGGCTATCTGAAAACGGCTGTGGCGCTGAAGTTGCCTGAGAATGTGGAGTTGGTGGCATGTGAAACCCGCATGTGGAGCATTCGTTTGTGTGGCATGCTCTACCAGCTTGATTCCAAGATAATGCACTCAAAGGGCACTAAGCATAGAGTGTGAAAACTGAGTTTCCTTGAGAGCTGCTTGGAAGCCTGATGGTGTGTGAAGTTAGTGAGCCAAATGGAGTTGTTGTCCCACAAGGACCACTCGGCTGATCCTTCTTCAATATGCCCTTCACCAACATGCAGTATTTCCTTGGTTGAATTAGCTCTCACACCAATATTTGCGTCTAGAGCCTTTGCATTGAGGGCTATCTGAAAACGGCTGTGGCGCTGAAGTTGCCTGTGAATGTGGAGTTGGTGGCATGTGAAACCCGCATGTGGAGCATTCGTTTGTGTGGCATGCTCACCAAGGTTCATTTCACTCCTAGGCACTCAAAGGGCACTAAGCATAGAGTGTGAAAACTGAGTTTCCTTGAGAGCTGCTTGGAAGCCTGATGGTGTGTGAAGCTAGTGAGCCAAATGGAGTTGTTCTCCCACAAGAACCACTCGGCTGATCCTTCTTCAATATACCCTTCACCAACATGCAGTGTTTCCTTGATTGAATTAGCTCTCAAAGCAGTAATTGCGTCTAGAGCCTTTGCATTGAGGGCTATCTGAAAACGGCTGTGGCGCTGAAGTTGCCTGAGAATGTGGAGTTGGTGGCATGTGAAACCCGCATGTGGAGCATTCGTTTGTGTGGCATGCTCTACCAGCTTGATTCCAAGATAATGCACTCAAAGGGCACTAAGCATAGAGTGTGAAAACTGAGTTTCCTTGAGAGCTGCTTGGAAGCCTGATGGTGTGTGAAGTTAGTGAGCCAAATGGAGTTGTTCTCCCACAAGAACCACTCGGCTGATCCTTCTTCAATATGCCCTTCACCAACATGCAGTGTTTCCTTGATTGAATTAGCTCTCACACCAATATTTGCGTCTAGAGCCTTTGCATTGAGGGCTATCTGAAAACGGCTGTGGCGCTGAAGTTGCCTGAGAATTTGGAGTTGGTGGCATGTGAAACCCGCATGTGGAGCATTCGTTTGTGTGGGATGCTCTACCAGGTTCATTCCTAGATAATGCACTCAAAGGGCACTAAGCATAGAGTGTGAAAACTGAGTTTCCTTGAGAGCTGCTTGGAAGCCTGATGGTGTGTGAAGTTAGTGAGCCAAATGGAGTTGTTCTCCCACAAGAACCACTCGGCTGATCCTTCTTCAATATGCCCTTCACCAACATGCAGTGCTTCCTTGATTGAATTAGCTCTCACACCAAATTTGCCTCAAGAGCCTTTGCATTGAGGGCTATCTGAAAACGGCTGTGGCGCTGAAGTTGCCTGAGAATGTGTAGTTGGTGGCATGTGAAAACCGCATGTGGAGCATTCGTTTGTTTGGGATGCTCACCAACCTTCATTTCAGTCCTAGGTACTCAAAAGGGCACTAAGCATAGAGTGTGAAAACTGAGTTTCCTTGAGAGCTGCTTGGAAGAATGATGGTGTGTGAAGTTAGTGAGCCAAATGGAGTTGTTCTCCCACAAGAACCACTTGGCTGATCCTTCTTCAATATACACTTCACCAACATGCAGTGTTTCCTTGATTGAATTAGCTCTCACACCAATATTTGTGTCTAGAGCCTTTGCATTGAGGGCTATCTGAAAACGGCTGTGGCGCTGAAGTTGCCTGTCAATGTGGAGTTGGTGGCATGTGAAACCCGCATGTGGAGCATTCGTTTGTGTGGCATGCTCTACCAGGTTCATTCCTAGATAATGCACTCAAAGGGCACTAAGCATAGAGTGTGAAAACTGAGTTTCCTTGAGAGCTGCTTGGAAGCCTGATGGTGTGTGAAGTTAGTGAGCCAAATGGAGTTGTTCTCCCACAAGAACCACTCGGCTGATCCTTCTTCAATATGCCCTTCACCAACATGCAGTGTTTCCTTGATTGAATTAGCTCTCACACCAATATTTGCGTCTAGAGCCTTTGCATTGAGGGCTATCTGAAAACGGCTGTGGCGCTGAAGTTGCCTGTGAATGTGGAGTTGGTGGCATGTGAAACCCGCATGTGGAGCATTCGTTTCTGTGTAATGGTCTATCAGCTTAATTTCAGTCCTAGGTACTCAAAGGGCACTAAGCATAGAGTGTGAAAACTGAGTTTCCTTGAGAGCTGCTTAGAAGCCTGATGGTGTGTGAAGTTAGTGAGCCAAATGGAGTTGTTCTCCCACAAGAACCACTCGGCTGATCCTTCTTCAATATGCCCTTCACCAACATGCAGTGTTTCCTTGATTGAATTAGCTCTCACACCAATATTTGCGTCTAGAGCCTTTGCATTGAGGGCTATCTGAAAATGGCTGTGGCGCTGAAGTTGCCTGTGAATGTGGAGTTGGTGGCATGTGAAACCCGCATGTGGAGCATTCGTTTGTGTGGGATGCTCTACCAGGTTCATTCCTAGATAATGCACTCAAAGGGCACTAAGCATAGAGTGTGAAAACTGAGTTTCCTTGAGAGCTGCTTGGAAGCCTGATGGTGTGTGAAGTTAGTGAGCCAAATGGAGTTGTTCTCCCACAAGAACCACTCGGCTGATCCTGCTTCAATATGCCCTTCACCAACATGCAGTGTTTCCTTGATTGAATTAGCTCTCACACCAATATTTGCGTCTAGAGCCTTTGCATTGAGGGCTATCTGAAAACGGCTGTGGCGCTGAAGTTGCCTGAGAATGTGGAGTTGGTGGCATGTGAAACCCGCATGTGGAGCATTCGTTTGTGTGGCATGCTCTACCAGGTTCATTCCTAGATAATGCACTCAAAGGGCACTAAGCATAGAGTGTGAAAACTGAGTTTCCTTGAGAGCTGCTTGGAAGTCTGATGGTGTGTGAAGTTAGTGAGCCAAATGGAGTTGTTCTCCCACAAGAACCACTCGGTTGATCCTTCTTCAATATGCCCTTCACCAACATGCAGTGTTTCCTTGATTGAATTAGCTCTCACACCAATATTTGCGTCTAGAGCCTTTGCATTGAGGGCTATCTGAAAACGGCTGTGGCGCTGAAGTTGCCTGTGAATGTGGAGTTGGTGGCATGTGAAACCTGCATGTGGAGCATTCGTTTGTGTGGGATGCTCTACCAGGTTCATTCCTAGATAATGCACTCAACAAAGGGCACTAAGCATAGAGTGTGAAAACTGAGTTTCCTTGAGAGCTGCTTGGAAGCCTGATGGTGTGTGAAGTTAGTGAGCCAAATGGAGTTGTTCTCCCACAAGAACCACTCGGCTGATCCTTCTTCAATATGCCCTTCACCAACATGCAGTGTTTCCTTGATTGAATTAGCTCTCACACCAATATTTGCGTCTAGAGCCTTTGCATTGAGGGCTATCTGAAAACGGCTGTGGCGCTGAAGTTGCCTGTGAATGTGGAGTTGGTGGCATGTGAAACCCGCATGTGGAGCATTCGTTTGTGTAATGGTCTATCAGCATAATTTCAGTGATAGGTACTCATAGGGCACTAAGCATAGAGTGTAAAAACTGAGTTTCCTTGAGAGCTGCTTAGAAGCCTGATGGTGTGTGAAGTTAGTGAGCCAAATGGAGTTGTTCTCCCACAAGAACCACTCGGCTGATCCTTCTTCAATATGCCCTTCACCAACATGCAGTGTTTCCTTGATTGAATTAGCTCTCACACCAATATTTGTGCCTAGAGCCTTTGCATTGAGGGCTATCTGAAAACGGCTGTGGCGCTGAAGTTGCCTGTGAATGTGGAGTTGGTGGCATGTGAAACCCGCATGTGGAGCATTCGTTTGTGTGGCATGCTCTACCAGGTTCATTCCTAGATAATGCACTCAAAGGGCACTAAGCATAGAGTGTGAAAACTGAGTTTCCTTGAGAGCTGCTTGGAAGCCTGATGGTGTGTGAAGTTAGTGAGCCAAATGGAATTGTTCTCCCGCAAGAACCACTTGGCTGATCCTTCTTCAATATGCCCTTCACCAACATGCAGTGTTTCCTTGATTGAATTAGCTCTCACACCAATATTTGTGCCTAGAGCCTTTGCATTGAGGGCTATCTGAAAACGGCTGTGGCGCTGAAGTTGCCTGAGAATGTGGAGTTGGTGGCATGTGAAACCCGCATGTGGAGCATTTGTTTGTGTGGGATTCTCTACCAGGTTCATTCCTAGATAATGCACTCAAAGGGCACTAAGCATAGAGTGTGAAAACTGAGTTTCCTTGAGAGCTGCTTGGAAGCCTGATGGTGTGTGAAGTTAGTGAGCCAAATGGAGTTGTTCTCCCACAAGAACCACTCGGCTGATCCTTCTTCAATATGCCCTTCACCAACATGCAGTGTTTCCTTGATTGAATTAGCTCTCACACCAATATTTGCGTCTAGAGCCTTTGCATTGAGGGCTATCTGAAAACGGCTGTGGCGCTGAAGTTGCCTGTGAATGTGGAGTTGGTGGCATGTGAAACCCGCATGTGGAGCATTCGTTTGTGTGGGATGCTCTACCAGCTTATATTCATTCTTAGGTACTCAAAGGGCACTAAGCATAGAGTGTGAAAACTGAGTTTCCTTGAGAGCTGCTTGGAAGCCTGATGGTGTGTGAAATTAGTGAGCCAAATGGAGTTGTTCTCCCACAAGAACCACTCGGCTGATCCTTCTTCAATATGCCCTTCACCAACATGCAGTGTTTCGTTGATTGAATTAGCTCTCATACCAATATTTGTGTCTAGAGCCTTTGCATTGAGGGCTATCTGAAAACGGCTGTGGTGCTGAATTTGCCTGAGAATGTGGAGTTGGTGGCATGTGAAACTCACATGTGGAGCATTCGTTTGTGTGGGATGCTCTACCAGGTTCATTCCTAGATAATGCACTCAAAGGGCACTAAGCATAGAGTGTGAAAACTGAGTTTCCTTGAGAGCTGCTTGGAAGCCTGATGGTGTGTGAAGTTAGTGAGCCAAATGGAGTTGTTCTCCCACAAGAACCACTCGGCTGATCCTTCTTCAATATGCCCTTCACCAACATGCAGTGTTTCCTTGATTGAATTAGCTCTCACACCAATATTTGCGTCTAGAGCCTTTGCATTGAGGGCTATCTGAAAACGGCTGTGGCGCTGAAGTTGCCTGTGAATGTGGAGTTGGTGGCATGTGAAACCCGCATGTGGAGCATTTGTTTGTGTGGGATTCTCTACCAGGTTCATTCCTAGATAATGCACTCAAAGGGCACTAAGCATAGAGTGTGAAAATTGAGTTTCCTTGAGAGCTGCTTGGAAGCCTGATGGTGTGTGAAGTTAGTGAGCCAAATGGAGTTGTTCTCCCACAAGAACCACTCGGCTGATCCTTCTTCAATATGCCCTTCACCAACATGCAGTGTTTCCTTGATTGAATTAGCTCTCACACCAATATTTGCGTCTAGAGCCTTTGCATTGAGGGCTATCTGAAAACGGCTGTGGCGCTGAAGTTGCCTGTGAATGTGGAGTTGGTGGCATGTGAAACCCGCATGTGGAGCATTCGTTTGTGTGGGATGGTCTATCAGCTTAATTTCAGTCCTAGGTACTCAAAGGGCACTAAGCATAGAGTGTGAAAACTGAGTTTCCTTGAGAGCTGCTTAGAAGCCTGATGGTGTGTGAAGTTAGTGAGCCAAATGGAGTTGTTCTCCCACAAGAACCACTCGGCTGATCCTTCTTCAATATGCCCTTCACCAACATGTAGTGTTTCCTTGATTGAATTAGCTCTCACACCAATATTTGCGTCTAGAGCCTTTGCATTGAGGGCTATCTGAAAATGGCTGTGGCGCTGAAGTTGTCTGAGAACGTGGAGTTGGTGGCATGTGAAACCCGCATGTGGAGCATTCGTTTGTGTGGGATGCTCTACCAGGTTCATTCCTAGATAATGCACTCAAAGGGCACTAAGCATAGAGTGTGAAAACTGAGTTTCCTTGAGAGCTGCTTGGAAGCCTGATGTTGTGTGAAATTAGTGAGCCAAATGGAGTTGTTCTCCCACAAGAACCACTCGGCTGATCCTTCTTCAATATGCCCTTCACCAACATGCAGTGTTTCCTTGATTGAATTAGCTCTCACACCAATATTTGCGTCTAGAGCCTTTGCGTTGAGGGCTATTTGAAAACGGCTGTGGCGCTTAAGTTGCCTGTGAATGTGGAGTTGGTGGTTGTGAAACCCGCATGTGGAGCATTCGTTTGTGTGGGATGCTCTACCAGGTTCATTCCTAGATAATGCACTCAAAGGGCACTAAGCATAGAGTGTGAAAACTGAGTTTCCTTGAGAGCTGCTTGGAAGCCTGATGGTGTGTGAAGTTAGTGAGCCAAATGGAGTTGTTCTCCCACAAGAACCACTCGGCTGATCCTTCTTCAATATGCCCTTCACCAACATGCAGTGTTTCCTTGATTGAATCAGCTCTCATACCAATATTTGTGTCTAGAGACTTTGTATTGAGGGCTATCTGAAAACGGCTGTGGTGCTGAAGTTGCCTGAGAATGTGGAGTTGGTGGCATGTGAAACCCGCATGTGGAGCATTCGTTTGTCTGGGATGCTCTACCAGGTTCATTCCTAGATAATGCACTCAAAGGGCACTAAGCATAGAGTGTGAAAACTGAGTTTCCTTGAGAGCTGCTTGGAAGCCTGATGGTGTGTGAAGTTAGTGAGCCAAATGGAATTGTTCTCCCACAAGAACCACTCGGCTGATCCTTCTTCAATATGCCCTTCACCAACATGCAGTGTTTCCTTGATTGAATTAGCTCTCACACCAATATTTGTGCCTAGACCCTTTGCATTGAGGGCTATCTGAAAACGGCTGTGGCGCTGAAGTTGCCTGTCAATGTGGAGTTGGTGGCATGTGAAACCCGCATGTGGAGCATTTGTTTGTGTGGGATTCTCTACCAGGTTCATTCCTAGATAATGCACTCAAAGGGCACTAAGCATAGAGTGTGAAAACTGAGTTTCCTTGAGAGCTGCTTGGAAGCCTGATGGTGTGTGAAGTTAGTGAGCCAAATGGAGTTGTTCTCCCACAAGAACCACTCGGCTGATCCTTCTTCAATATGCCCTTCACCAACATGCAGTGTTTCCTTGATTGAATTAGCTCTCACACCAATATTTGCGTCTAGAGCCTTTGCATTGAGGGCTATCTGAAAACGGCTGTGGCGCTGAAGTTGCCTGTGAATGTGGAGTTGGTGGCATGTGAAACGCGCATGTGGAGCATTCGTTTGTGTGGGATGGTCTATCAGCTTAATTTCAGTACTAGGTACTCAAAGGGCACTAAGCATAGGGTGTGAAAACTGAGTTTCCTTGAGAGCTGCTTGGAAGCCTGACGGTGTGTGAAGTTAGTGAGCCAAATGGAGTTGTTCTCCCACAAGAACCACTCGGTTGATCCTTCTTCAATATGCCCTTCACCAACATGCAGTGTTTCCTTGATTGAATTAGCTCTCACACCAATATTTGTGCCTAGAACCTTTGCATTGAGGGCTATCTGAAAACGGCTGTGGCGCTGAAGTTGCCTGAGAATGTGGAGTTGGTGGCATGTGAAACCCGCATGTGGAGCATTCGTTTGTGTGGGATTCTCTACCAGGTTCATTCCTAGATAATTCACTCAAAGGGCACTAAGCATAGAGTGTGAAAACTGAGTTTCCTTGAGAGCTGCTTGGAAGCCTGATGGTGTGTGAAGTTAGTGAGCCAAATGGAGTTGTTCTCCCACAAGAACCACTCGGCTGATCCTTCTTCAATATGCCCTTCACCAACATGCAGTGTTTCCTTGATTGAATTAGCTCTCACACCAATATTTGCGTCTAGAGCCTTTGCGTTGAGGGCTATTTGAAAACGGCTGTGGCGCTTAAGTTGCCTGTGAATGTGGAGTTGGTGGTTGTGAAACCCGCATGTGGAGCATTCGTTTGTGTGGGATGCTCTACCAGGTTCATTCCTAGATAATGCACTCAAAGGGCACTAAGCATAGAGTGTGAAAACTGAGTTTCCTTGAGAGCTGCTTGGAAGCCTGATGGTGTGTGAAGTTAGTGAGCCAAATGGAGTTGTTCTCCCACAAGAACTACTCGGCTGATCCTTCTTCAATATGCCCTTCACCAACATGCAGTGTTTCCTTGATTGAATTAGCTCTCACACCAATATTTGCGTCTAGAGCCTTTGCATTGAGGGCTATCTGAAAATGGCTGTCCCGCTGAAGTTGCCTGAGAATGTCGAGTTGGTGGCTTGTGAAACCCGCATGTGGAGCATTCGTTTGTGTGGGATGCTCTACCAGGTTCATTCCTAGATAATGCACTCAAAGGGCACTAAGCATAGAGTGTGAAACCTGAGTTTCCTTGAGAGCTGCTTGGAAGCCTGATGGTGTGTGAAGTTAGTGAGCCAAATGGAGTTGTTCTCCCACAAGAACCACTCGGCTGATCCTTCTTCAATATGCCCTTCACCAACATGCAGTGTTTCCTTGATTGAATTAGCTCTCACACCAATATTTGCGTCTAGAGCCTTTGCATTGAGGGCTATCTGAAAATGGCTGTGGCGCTGAAGTTGTCTGAGAACGTGGAGTTGGTGGCATGTGAAACCCGCATGTGGAGCATTCGTTTGTGTGGGATGCTCTACCAGGTTCATTCCTAGATAATGCACTCAAAGGGCACTAAGCATAGAGTGTGAAAACTGAGTTTCCTTGAGAGCTGCTTGGAAGCCTGATGGTGTGTGAAATTAGTGAGCCAAATGGAGTTGTTCTCCCACAAAAACCACTCGGCTGATCCTTCTTCAATATGCCCTTCACCAACATGCAGTGTTTCCTTGATTGAATCAGCTCTCATACCAATATTTGTGTCTAGAGACTTTGTATTGAGGGCTATCTGAAAACGGCTGTGGTGCTGAAGTTGCCTGAGAATGTGGAGTTGGTGGCATGTGAAACCCGCATGTGGAGCATTCGTTTGTGTGGGATGCTCTACCAGGTTCATTCCTAGATAATGCACTCAAAGGGCACTAAGCATAGAGTGTGAAAACTGAGTTTCCTTGAGAGCTGCTTGGAAGCCTGATGGTGTGTGAAGTTAGTGAGCCAAATGGAATTGTTCTCCCACAAGAACCACTCGGCTGATCCTTCTTCAATATGCCCTTCACCAACATGCAGTGTTTCCTTGATTGAATTAGCTCTCACACCAATATTTGCGTCTAGAGCCTTTGCATTGAGGGCTATCTGAAAACGGCTGTGGCGCTGAAGTTGCCTGTCAATGTGGAGTTGGTGGCATGTGAAACCCGCATGTGGAGCATTTGTTTGTGTGGGATGCTCTACCAGGTTCATTCCTAGATAATGCACTCAAAGGGCACTAAGCATAGAGTGTGAAAACTGAGTTTCCTTGAGAGCTGCTTGGAAGCCTGATGGTGTGTGAAGTTAGTGAGCCAAATGGAGTTGTTCTCCCACAAGAACCACTCGGCTGATCCTTCTTCAATATGCCCTTCACCAACATGCAGTGTTTCCTTGATTGAATTAGCTCTCACACCAATATTTGCGTCTAGAGCCTTTGCATTGAGGGCTATCTGAAAACGGCTGTGGCGCTGAAGTTGCCTGTGAATGTGGAGTTGGTGGCATGTGAAACGCGCATGTGGAGCATTCGTTTGTGTGGGATGGTCTATCAGCTTAATTTCAGTACTAGGTACTCAAAGGGCACTAAGCATAGGGTGTGAAAACTGAGTTTCCTTGAGAGCTGCTTGGAAGCCTGACGGTGTGTGAAGTTAGTGAGCCAAATGGAGTTGTTCTCCCACAAGAACCACTCGGTTGATCCTTCTTCAATATGCCCTTCACCAACATGCAGTGTTTCCTTGATTGAATTAGCTCTCACACCAATATTTGTGCCTAGAACCTTTGCATTGAGGGCTATCTGAAAACGGCTGTGGCGCTGAAGTTGCCTGTGAATGTGGAGTTGGTGGCATGTGAAACCCGCATGTGGAGCATTCGTTTGTGTGGGATTCTCTACCAGGTTCATTCCTAGATAATGCACTCAAAGGGCACTAAGCATAGAGTGTGAAAACTGAGTTTCCTTGAGAGCTGCTTGGAAGCCTGATGGTGTGTGAAGTTAGTGAGCCAAATGGAGTTGTTCTCCCACAAGAACCACTCGGCTGATCCTTCTTCAATATGCCCTTCACCAACATGCAGTGTTTCCTTGATTGAATTAGCTCTCACACCAATATTTGCGTCTAGAGCCTTTGCATTGAGGGCTATCTGAAAACGGCTGTGGCGCTGAAGTTGCCTGTGAATGTGGAGTTGGTGGCATGTGAAACCCGCATGTGGAGCATTCGTTTGTGTGGGATGGTCTATCAGCTTAATTTCAGTCCTAGGCACTCAAAGGGCACTAAGCATAGAGTGTGAAAACTGAGTTTCCTTGAGAGCTGCTTGGAAGCCTGATGGTGTGTGAAGTTAGTGAGCCAAATGGAGTTGTTCTCCCACAAGAACCACTCGGCTGATCCTTCTTCAATATGCCCTTCACCAACATGCAGTGTTTCCTTGATTGAATTAGCTCTCACACCAATATTTGCGTCTAGAGCCTTTGCCTTGAGGGCTATTTGAAAATGGCTGTGGCGCTGAAGTTGCCTGAGAATGTCGAGTTGGTGGTTTGTGAAACCCGCATGTGGAGCATTCGTTTGTGTGGGATGCTCTACCAGGTTCATTCCTAGATAATGCACTCAAAGGGCACTAAGCATAGAGTGTGAAAACTGAGTTTCCTTGAGAGCTGCTTGGAAGCCTGATGGTGTGTGAAGTTAGTGAGCCAAATGGAGTTGTTCTCCCACAAGAACCACTCGGCTGATCCTTCTTCAATATGCCCTTCACCAACATGCAGTGTTTCCTTGATTGAATTAGCTCTCACACCAATATTTGCGTCTAGAGCCTTTGCATTGAGGGCTATCTGAAAATGGCTGTCCCGCTGAAGTTGCCTGTGAATGTCGAGTTGGTGGCTTGTGAAACCCGCATGTGGAGCATTCGTTTGTGTGGGATGCTCTACCAGGTTCATTCCAAGATAATGCACTCAAAGGGCACTAAGCATAGAGTGTGAAAACTGAGTTTCCTTGAGAGCTGCTTGGAAGCCTGATGGTGTGTGAAGTTAGTGAGCCAAATGGAGTTGTTCTTCCACAAGAACCACTCGGCTGATCCTTCTTCAATATGCCCTTCACCAACATGCAGTGTTTCCTTGATTGAATTAGCTCTCATACCAATATTTGTGTCTAGAGCCTTTGCATTGAGGGCTATCTGAAAACGGCTGTGGTGCTGAAGTTGCCTGTGAATGTGGAGTTGGTGGCATGTGAAACCTGCATGTGGAGCATTCGTTTGTGTGGGATGCTCTACCAGGTTCATTCCTAGATAATGCACTCAAAGGGCACTAAGCATAGAGTGTGAAAACTGAGTTTCCTTGAGAGCTGCTTGGAAGCCTGATGGTGTGTGAAGTTAGTGAGCCAAATGGAGTTGTTCTCCCACAAGAACCACTCGGCTGATCCTTCTTCAATATGCCCTTCACCAACATGCAGTGTTTCCTTGATTGAATTAGCTCTCACACCAATATTTGCGTCTAGAGCCTTTGCATTGAGGGCTATCTGAAAACGGCTGTGGCGCTGAAGTTGCCTGTGAATGTGGAGTTGGTGGCATGTGAAACCCGCATGTGGAGCATTCGTTTGTGTGGGATGGTCTACCAGGTTCATTCCTAGATAATGCACTCAAAGGGCACTAAGCACAGAGTGTGAAAACTGAGTTTCCTTGAGAGCTGCTTGGAAGCCTGATGGTGTGTGAAGTTAGTGAGCCAAATGGAGTTGTTCTCCCACAAGAATCACTCGGCTGATCCTTCTTCAATATGCCCTTCACCAACATGCAGTGTTTCCTTGATTGAATTAGCTCTCACACCAATATTTGCGTCTAGAGCCTTTGCATTGAGGGCTATCTGAAAACGGCTGTGGCGCTGAAGTTGCCTGAGAATGTGGAGTTGGTGGCATGTGAAAACCGCATGTGGAGCATTCGTTTGTGTGGGATGGTCTTCCAGCTTAATTTCAGTCCTAGGCACTCAAAGGGCACTAAGCATATAGTGTGAAAACTGAGTTTCCTTGAGAGCTGTTTGGAAGCCTGATGGTGTGTGACGTTAGTGAGCCAAATGGAGTTGTTCTCCCACAAGAACCACTCGGCTGATCCTTCTTCAATATGCCCTTCACCAACATGCAGTGTTTCCTTGATTGAATTAGCTCTCACAACATATTTGCGTCTAGAGCCTTTGCATTGAGGGCTATCTGAAAACGGCTGTGACGCTGAAGTTGCCTGAGAATGTGGAGTTGGTGGCATGTGAAACCCGCATGTGGAGCATTCGTTTGTGTGGGATGCTCTACCAGGTTCATTCCTAGATAATGCACTCAAAGGGCACTAAGCATAGAGTGTGAAAACTGAGTTTCCTTGAGAGCTGCTTGGAAGCCTGATGGTGTGTGAAGTTAGTGAGCCAAATGGAGTTGTTCTCCCACAAGGACCACTCGGCTGATCCTTCTAAAATATGCCCTTCACCAACATGCAGTGTTTCCTTGATTGAATTAGCTCTCACACCAATATTTGCGTCTAGAGCCTTTGCATTGAGGGCTATCTGAAAACGGCTGTGGCGCTGAAGTTGCCTGAGAATGTGGAGTTGGTGGCATGTGAAACCCGCATGTGGAGCATTCGTTTGTGTGGGATGCTCTACCAGGTTCATTCCAAGATAATGCACTCAAAGGGCACTAAGCATAGAGTGTGAAAACTGAGTTTCCTTGAGAGCTGCTTGGAAGCCTGATGGTGTGTGAAGTTAGTGAGCCAAATGGAGTTGTTGTTCCACAAGGACCACTCGGCTGATCCTTCTTCAATATGCCCTTCACCAACATGCAGTGTTTCCTTGATTGAATTAGCTCTCACACCAATATTTGTGCCTAGAACCTTTGCATTGAGGGCTATCTGAAAACGGCTGTGGCGCTGAAGTTGCCTGTCAATGTGCAGTTTGTTACATGTGAAACCCGCATGTGGAGCATTCGTTTGTGTGGGATGGTCTACCAGGTTCATTCCTAGATAATGCACTCAAAGGGCACTAAGCATAGAGTGTGAAAACTGAGTTTCCTTGAGAGCTGCTTGGAAGCCTGATGGTGTGTGAAATTAGTGAGCCAAATGGAGTTGTTGTCCCACAAGGACCACTCGGCTGATCCTTCTTCAATATGCCCTTCACCAACATGCAGTGTTTCCTTGATTGAATTAGCTCTCACAACATATTTGCGTCTAGAGCCTTTGCATTGAGGGCTATCTGAAAACGGCTGTGGCGCTGAAGTTGCCTGAGAATGTGGAGTTGGTGGCATGTGAAACCCGCATGTGGAGCATTCGTTTGTGTGTAATGGTCTACCAGCTTAATTTCAGTCCTAGGCACTCAAAGGGCACTAAGCATAGAGTGTGAAAACTGAGTTTCCTTGAGAGCTGCTTGGAAGCCTGATGGTGTGTGACGTTAGTGAGCCAAATGGAGTTGTTCTCCCACAAGAACCACTTGGCTGATCCTTCTTCAATATGCCCTTCACCAACATGCAGTGTTTCCTTGATTGAATTAGCTCTCACACCATATTTGCGTCTAGAGCCTTTGCATTGAGGGCTATCTGAAAACGGCTGTGGCGCTGATGTTGCCTGTCAATGTGCAGTTTGTGGCATGTGAAACCCGCATGTGGAGCATTCGTTTGTGTGGGATGCTCTACCAGGTTCATTCCTAGATAATGCACTCAAAGGGCACTAAGCATAGAGTGTGAAAACTGAGTTTCCTTGAGAGCTGCTTGGAAGCCTGATGGTGTGTGAAGTTAGTGAGCCAAATGGAGTTGTTGTCCCACAAGGACCACTCGGCTGATCCTTCTTCAATATGCCCTTCACCAACATGCAGTGTTTCCTTGATTGAATTAACTCTCACAACATATTTGCGTCTAGAGCCTTTGCATTGAGGGCTATCTGAAAACGGCTGTGGCGCTGAAGTTGCCTGTGAATGTGGAGTTGGTGGCATGTGAAACCCGCATGTGGAGCATTCGTTTGTGTGGGATGGTCTATCAGCTTAATTTCAGTACTAGGTACTCAAAGGGCACTAAGCATATAGGGTGTGAAAACTGAGTTTCCTTGAGAGCTGCTTGGAAGCCTGACGGTGTGTGAAGTTAGTGAGCCAAATGGAGTTGTTCTCCCACAAGAACCACTCGGTTGATCCTTCTTCAATATGCCCTTCACCAACATGCAGTGTTTCCTTGATTGAATTAGCTCTCACACCAATATTTGTGCCTAGAACCTTTGCATTGAGGGCTATCTGAAAACGGCTGTGGCGCTGAAGTTGCCTGTGAATGTGGAGTTGGTGGCATGTGAAACCCGCATGTGGAGCATTCGTTTCTGTGGCATGCTCTACCAGGTTCATTCCTAGATAATGCACTCAAAGGGCACTAAGCATAGAGTGTGAAAACTGAGTTTCCTTGAGAGCTGCTTGGAAGCCTGATGGTGTGTGAAGTTAGTGAGCCAAATGGAGTTGTTCTCCCACAAGAACCACTCGGCTGATCCTTCTTCAATATGCCCTTCACCAACATGCAGTGTTTCCTGATTGAATTAGCTCTCACACCAATATTTGCGTCTAGAGCCTTTGCATTGAGGGCTATCTGAAAACGGCTGTGGCGCTGAAGTTGCCTGTGAATGTGGAGTTGGTGGCATGTGAAACCCGCATGTGGAGCATTCGTTTGTGTGGATGGTCTACCAGGTTCATTCCTAGATAATGCACTCAAAGGGCACTAAGCACAGAGTGTGAAAACTGAGTTTCCTTGAGAGCTGCTTGGAAGCCTGATGGTGTGTGAAGTTAGTGAGCAAATGGAGTTGTTCTCCCACAAGAATCACTCGGCTGATCCTTCTTCAATATGCCCTTCACCAACATGCAGTGTTTCCTTGATTGAATTAGCTCTCACACCAATATTTGCGTCTAGAGCCTTTGCATTGAGGGCTATCTGAAAACGGCTGTGGCGCTGAAGTTGCCTGAGAATGTGGAGTTGGTGGCATGTGAAACCCGCATGTGGAGCATTCGTTTGTGTGGGATGGTCTACAAGCTTAATTTCAGTCCTAGGCACTCAAAGGGCACTAAGCATAGAGTGTGAAAACTGAGTTTCCTTGAGAGCTGCTTGGAAGCCTGATGGTGTGTGAAGTTAGTGAGCCAAATGGAGTTGTTCTCCCACAAGAACCACTCGGCTGATCCTTCTTCAATATGCCCTTCACCAACATGCAGTGTTTCCTTGATTGAATTAGCTCTCACACCAATATTTGCGTCTAGAGCCTTTGCATTGAGGGCTATTTGAAATGGCTTTGGCGCTGAATTTGCCTGAGAATGTCGAGTTGGTGGCATGTGAAACCCGCATGTGGAGCATTCGTTTGTGTGGGATGCTCTACCAGGTTCATTCCTAGATAATGCACTCAAAGGGCACTAAGCATAGAGTGTGAAAACTGAGTTTCCTTGAGAGCTGCTTGGAAGCCTGATGGTGTGTGAAGTTAGTGAGCCAAATGGAGTTGTTCTCCCACAAGAACCACTCGGCTGATCCTTCTTCAATATGCCCTTCACCAACATGCAGTGTTTCCTTGATTGAATTAGCTCTCATACCAATATTTGTGTCTAGAGCCTTTGCATTGAGGGCTATCTGAAAACGGCTGTGGTGCTGAAGTTGCCTGTGAATGTGGAGTTGGTGGCATGTGAAACCCGCATGTGGAGCATTCGTTTGTGGGATGCTCTACCAGGTTCATTCCTAGATAATGCACTCAAAGGGCACTAAGCATAGAGTGTGAAAACTGAGTTTCCTTGAGAGCTGCTTGGAAGCCTGATGGTGTGTGAAGTTAGTGAGCCAAATGGAGTTGTTCTCCCACAAGAACCACTCGGCTGATCCTTCTTCAATATGCCCTTCACCAACATGCAGTGTTTCCTTGATTGAATTAGCTCTCACACCAATATTTGCGTCTAGAGCCTTTGCATTGAGGGCTATCTGAAAACGGCTGTGGCGCTGAAGTTGCCTGTAAATGTGGAGTTGGTGGCATGTGAAACCCGCATGTGGAGCATTCGTTTGTGTGGGATGGTCTACCAGGTTCATTCCTAGATAATGCACTCAAAGGGCACTAAGGATAGAGTGTGAAAACTGAGTTTCCTTGAGAGCTGCTTGGAAGCCTGATGGTGTGTGAAGTTAGTGAGCCAAATGGAGTTGTTCTCCCACAAGAATCACTCGGCTGATCCTTCTTCAATATGCCCTTCACCAACATGCAGTGTTTCCTTGATTGAATTAGCTCTCACACCAATATTTGCGTCTAGAGCCTTTGCATTGAAGGCTATTTGAAAACGGCTGTGGCGCTGAAGTTGCCTGTGAATGTGGAGTTGGTGGCATGTGAAACCCGCATGTGGAACATTCGTTTGTGTGGATGCTCTACCAGGTTCATTCCTAGATAATGCACTCAAAGGGCACTAAGCATAGAGTGTGAAAACTGAGTTTCCTTGAGAGCTGCTTGGAAGCCTGATGGTGTGTGAAGTTAGTGAGCCAAATGGAGTTGTTCTCCCACAAGGACCACTCGGCTGATCCTTCTTCAATATGCCCTTCA